>NC_090935.1:1541647926-1541932784 GCF_040938575.1 Ambystoma mexicanum | reverse complement strand
CCCGCTCACGCCCGGTGTGTCTCTCCCCCTCCCTCCCACCCCTGCTCATGCCCCGTGTGTCTCTCCCCCTCCCGCCCCCCCCCTGGTCACGCCCCGTGTGTCTCTCACCCTCCCGCCCACCCCCCGCTCATGCCCCGTGTGTCTCTCCCCCTCCCGCCCACCCCCGCTCACGCCCCGTGGGTCTCTCCCCCTCCCTCCCACCCCTGCTCCTGCCCCGTGTGTCTCTCTCCCTGCTGCCCACCCCCCGCTCACGCCCCGTGTGTCTCTCCCCCTCCCTCCCACCCCTGCTCCTGCCCCGTGTGTCTCTCTCCCTGCTGCCCACCCCCCGCTCATGCCCCGTGAGTCTCTCTCCCTCCCGCTCATGCCCCGTGACTCTATCCCTCCCGCCGCCCAAACCCCGCTCATGCCCCGTGTGTCTCTCCCCTCCCCCCACCCCCGCTCATGCCCCGTGTGTCTCTACCCTCCCCCCCACCCCCCCGCTCATGCCCCATGTGTCTCTCCCCCTCCCGCCCACCCCCCGCTCATGCCCCGTGTGTCTCTTCCCCTCCCACCCACCCCCCGCTCATGCCCTGTGTGTCTCTCCCCTCTCCCCTACCCCTGCTCATGCCCCGTGTGTCTATCCCTCATGCTGCCCACCCCCCGCTCATGCAGCGTGTCTCTATCCCTCCCGCCGCCCACCCTTCGCTCATGCCCGTGTCTCTATCCCTCCTGCCGCCCACCCCCCGCTCATGGCCCGTGTCTCTATCCCTCCCGCCGCCCACCCCCGCTCATGCCCCATGTGTCTCTCCCCTCCCCCCACCCCCCGACCCCCCGCTCATGCCCCGTGTGTCTATCCCTCTCGCCACCCACCCCCCGCTCATCCCCCGTGTGTCTATCCCTCCCGCCGCCCACCCCCCACTCATGCCCCGTGTGTCTATTCCTCCCGCCCACCCCCCGCTCATGCCCCGTGTGTCTATCCCTCCCCCGCTCATGCCCCGTGTCTCTATCCCTCCCCCCGCTTATGCCCCGTGTCTCTATCCCTCCCTTTGCCCACCCCCCCGCTCATGCCCCGTCTCTCTATCCCTCCACCACCCATGCCCCCGTATCTCTATCCATCACGCCGTCCACCACCCTCTCATTCCCCATGTGTCTATGCCTCCCGCCGCCCACCCCCCGCTCATGCCCTGTGTCTCTATTCCTCCCGCCACCCACCCCCGCTCATGCCCCGTGTGTCTATCCCTCCCGCCGATCATGCCCTGTGTGTCTATACCTCCCGCTGCCAACCCCCACTCATGCCCCGTGTCTCCCTCCTTTCCCCACCACCCCCGCTCATGCCCCTCATGCCCTGTGTCTCTCTCCCCTACCCCCTAGCCCCCCGCTCATGCCCGTGTGTCTCTCCCCCTCCCGCCCACCCCGCGCTCATGCCCCGTGTGTCTCTCTCCCTCCCCGCACCCTGCTCACGCCCCGTGTGTCTCTCTCCCTCCCACCATCCCGCTCATGCCCCGTGTGTCTCTCCCCTTCCCGCCCACCCCCCGCTCATGCCCCGTGTGTCTCTCTCCCTCCCCGCACCCCGCTCATGCCCCGTGTGTCTCTCTCCCTCCCACCACCCCGCTCATGCCCTGTGTGTCTCTCCCTCTCCCGCCCACGCTCGCTCATGCCCTGTGTGTCTCTCTCCCTCCCCCTCACCCCCGCTCATGCCCCGTGTGTCTCTCCCCCTCCCGCCTCCCCAGTCATGCCCCATGTGACTCTCACCCTCCCACCCACCCCCCGCTCATGCCCCGTGTGTCTCTCCCCCTCCCGCCCACCCCCGCTCATGCCCCGTGTGTCTCTTCCCCTCCCTTCCATCCCTGCTCATGCCCCGTGTGTCTCTCCCCCTGCTGCCCACCCCCCGCTCATGCCCTTTTTGTCTCTCCCCTCCCCCCACCCCCCGACCCCCCGCTCATGCCCCGTGTGTCTATCCCTCCCGCCGCCCACCCCCGCTCATGCCCTGTGTGTCTATCCCTCCCGCCGCCCACCCCCGCTTATGCCCCGTGTTTCTATTCCTCCCGCCCACCCACCGCTCATGTCCCGTGTGTCTATCCCTCCCGCCGCCCACCCCCCGCTTATGCCCTGTGTGTCTATCCCTCCCGGCGCCCACCCCACGCCCATGCCCTGTGTCTCTATCCCTCCCCCCGCTCATGCCCCGTGTCTCTATCCCTCCCCCCGCTCATGCCCCGTGTCTCTATCCCTCCCCCCGCTCATGCCCGTGTCTCTATCCCTCCCCCGCTCATGCCCCGTGTCTCTATCCCTCCCGTTGCCCACGCCCCGCTCATGCCCCGTGGCTCTATCCCTCCCCCGCTCATGCCCCGTGTGTCTATCCCTCCCGCCGTCCACCCCCGCTCATGCCCCGTGTGTCTATCCCTCCCGCCGCCCACCCCCCGCTCATGGCCTGTGTCTCTATCCCTCCCGCCGCCCACCCCCCGCTAACGTCCCGTGTGTCTCTCCCCTCCCCCCCACCCCCGCTCATACCCCGTGTGTTTCTCCCCTCTCCCCCACCCCCGACCCCTCACTCATGCCCCTTGTTTCCCTCCTTACCCCCCACCCCCCGCTCATGCCCCGTGTGTCTCTACCCTCCCCCCCACCACCGCTCATGCCCTGTGTCTCCCCTACCCCCATCCCCCTCGCATGCCCCGTGTGTCTCTCCGCCTCCTGCCCACCCCCCGCTCATGCCCCGTGTGTCTCTCAACCCTCCCACCCACCAGGCTCACGCACCGTGTGTCTCTCTCCCTCGCCCCACCCCGCTCACGCCCCGTGTGTCTCTCCCCCACCGGCCCACCCCCTGCTCATGCCCTGTGTGTCTCTCCCCCTCCCGCCCACCCCCTGCTCATGCCCCGTGTGTCTCTCCCTCTCCCGCCCTTGCCCCGCTCATGCCCTGTGAGCCTCTCTCCCTCCCCCCCACCCCCGCTCATGCCCCGTGTGTCTCTCCCCCTCCCGCCCACCCCCCTGTCATGCCCCGTGTGTCTCGCACCCTCCCGCCCACCCCCCGCTCATGCCCCGTGTGTCTAAAACCCCTCCCGCCCACCCCGCTCATGCCCCGTGTGTCTCTCCCCCTCCCTCCCACCCCTGCTCATGCCCCGTGTCTCTATCCCTCCCGCCGCCCACCCCCCGCTCATGGCCTGTGTCTCTATCCCTCCCGCTGCCCACCCCCTGCTAATGTCCCATGTGTCTCTCCCCTCCCCCCTACCCCCGCTCATGCCCCGTGTGTCTCTCCCCCTCGCTCCCACCCCCGCTCATGCCCCGTGTGTCTCTCCCCCTGCTGCCCACCCCCGCTCATGCCCGTGTGTCTCTCCCCCTCCCTCCCACCCCTGCTCATGCCCCGTGTCTCTATCCCTCCCTCCGCCCACCCCCCGTGTTAGGGAGAATTCTCTGTTTAGGCTGAATTTCCTAACCTAGTGAGTCCCCCAGCAGCCTTGCTGGATTTCTGGAGTTTGTTTTTTCCATCCTGCCAAGAGTGAGACTCTTTTCTCCCACTCTTGGACATGTATGTGTGTAATTCCTTTGAAATGTCAATGTGTTCGATGGGCTATGGGGTCTTTTACTCCATAGGGTCTCATATGTTTTTCTATGTGTGTCACACTGCACCCTACGTGTCGTGACACGGGGGCGCCCTAGCGGGTCCCCCCACCATAGACTCCATACCCGGGGACTGACTACTGTCTCCCCGGGCATGTAAAGACACCATTGGCTTTACTAGACCTACATTTGCTAACAGAACTAGTACCAACCATCTTATTGTGGACGTGCTAGTAGGGGTAATTCGATTACTCCTGGATCTGTTACTCGAGGGGGCACTGTCCCGTCCCCCCTCGTCGAGTTTTGGCTGGTGGCAGTGGAAACTACTTGTTATGTTCGACCCCGAGCATAACCCTATGGGATTCGTCCCATTGTTAGAGATTGATACTTTTTCTCATTAATCTCTAACGTACCACCGATCTACTTATCTTAAATAGGTTATCGAGTGGTATTTTCTGCCAGAACTCGGTTTGTAAAATGGCGTCTGTGTTCGTCTCTGTGACTCCTAAACCAAAGGTTGAGCCCTTTGTTCCACTTTTGGCGGGCCTCTGGACAGAGACCCTCCAGAGTGGTGCCATTCTGTCTGGGTTACCTCAGGAGTGTGGGAGGGGGTTTTAGACACCCTGGACCGAGTTGCCTTGCCAACTCAGGTCGCACTCTGGAGAGATTGGCCCAGGTGGTGAGCCTTCCCGCTCACCACTTAGCATGTGTTGATTGACAGCTAGGCTGAATGAATGGGGGTCGTCTGCATAAAAGCAGGGCTTTTGGGACTGGATCTTCAGAAGTCGCCAAAGGACCTAAAGAATCCGACGAGGGTAACGCTGAGCCGACCTGCACGACGACACCTCCGGTGGAGCCCTGCAGAACCGTCTCACAATCTCCCGACGACAGAGGAGATCTCCCTGCCGGAGAGTCTCTTCCCCTGGCTGGTGGGAACAACCAGTCTCCTTTTTGCTTTTTATTCGCCCCAGGACGCAGTGGTCAAATTGCCCGTGCAGAGCACCCGGCAACCGGATAGCCACTACCCCTGTACCGCGACCGAAAGGTGGTGCCTTGTGACGGAGCACTCCGCGGCTGGTCTCTTCCCTGGTGGTGCACCGGACTACCTTTTCTTCGACGACGAGATCATCTCTTTTCTTAGCCAAGACCCATCGTGCATCCACCACCAGGAACAACTGCCCCCGCCGGAGCTGCCCTCCACAACAAGGTACCGTATCCGCCTGGCTTCCCTTTTCGATCGGTCCGAGCGAGGTGTCTTAATCCTCTCCGTTCCGTTGGGGTTGCCTCCAAGCTTTACTCATTCTTTGTTCGGAACTTGTTCGATCTGTCGCTAAACAATTTGCTAACAAAGACTTGAATGCATCGTCAATAGAGACTTTTTGGGACATCGTGCCTTGCCTCTCTCCGATTGGGCCTGGCCTCTGAACTTTATGACCTATCGTGATTATTGCCTTCCTGCCTTGCATTTTATCCGCTTCAGTGTGAACCGTGTTGATTTCATTACCTGCCTATCTTTTCTCTCCCATCCTAACAAATAGTCGAGTGTCATCTAGGTTGAGGTATACACCTCTGTATGAAAATAAGTGGTACCGATAGAACCTAGAGTTGTCAATATTGTGTTCAGGGGGATTAATCGTTTTCCATTCCGCAGAGTAATTGTGTTTTGATTTGTTTGCCGTGGTTTGCTTTAGTGTTTTTCATAGACGTTCTGTTATAAATAAATAACTTACTATCTTTACACTAAGCCTCGTTGCGTGTTTGCTTGTTTTGCTGTGAAGGATTGCCCTATTTTGTATACTCCCTATACTGACCAACTTTTCTTGAGAGAAGTCTGACTGCTCAGCCACAGCTACCAATTGAATCTGTGTGGTACAGACTGCTACCAAGTGGGTTCATCGCCAACACCTGTAGTCCTAAATCTTTTGCAGTGGTCCCAGAGGGAACTGCACAGGTTTCCGCCTAACACTGGTGTACAGCGGTTGGATTAGTATCGAGTATACAGTTTAGAGTGCTTTTCGACGCTGTAGGACAACTAACCACAAAACTTTGCACAAAAAGCAACTTTAAAAAAAAAACATGTCTACGATGGAAATTTACAGCCAAGAATCTTTGTCAGGTAAAAATACTGAGAGTCTGCGAGCTCTCTGTAGGCAAGAGAATCTTTCTGTAAAAGGCAAGAAGTTGGAACTGATAGAGAGATTGCTGGCGAACCAAAGTCTGGGTACTGGTTCAGAGGAACCAAACTCTCCAGCAACTGTAGATAACAGTAATGGTGTTGATCTGAATCGTAATTCTGATGATAGCAATGAAGAGGCTGACGAGGACGGCGAGGCTAACGAAACTGTCTCCCCCGCTCCTCTACCTGCCTTACCAGCTGTGCCTACGGGGCCCATACCAGGTCCCACCAGTAACCCTGCTTATTTTGAACTTGAAAAAATGAAGCTCGAATTAGAATATAAACGGTTCTTTGCTCAATCTGAACGAAACCAAGAGCTCGAGTTCAGACGGATGAATGCCCAGGCTGAGCAGAAGCAAGCTGAGTTGAGACTCAGAGAAATAGAGCTTAATCACGAGTTAGAAATGAAAAAGTTGTCTATGGAAAGTGCTTCTCTCTCCTCTGGTTCCTCTAGGAGCTCCAGTCCCAAAAGACCCCGGATAACGAAGGAATTAGTGGGTACGTATGAACCGAGATTGGATGTGTTGGATTGGTTGAAACTGTTTGAATACAATCATGGGCTCCAGGACATCACCGGGAACGCGTTGCTTCCCTGGTTGTTCTCTAGGCTCCCTCCTGTTGCGACTGATGTGGTAATGGAATTGGGGGAGGCGGATAAGACGGATTACGAAAGTGTGAAACTAGCTTTGATAGCTAGATTCGGGAAGACCCCTTCCCAGTATCTTAAGAGGTTTAGAACCCTCAAAAAGCATGATGGTACCCCTTGGGCTACCTGGGTGAGTGAAGGGTTGAAAAACTTAGAGGGATGGATTAAGGGTTACAAAGTTGACACTTACGAGGGTATGCAAAATCTTTTTATGTTGGAGTCGATTTATGATGCCTGTTCTCCTGAGCTCAGACAGCACTTGGCTGATTGGAAGGAATTGGATTCCAGGGCTCTAGCTAAGGCTGCTGACTTATGGGTTGCCAACAGGGCCACTCATAAGGATTCTGGGGCAACTCAGAAAAAGGACGAGGGAAAACAGCCTAAAAAAGACTCAAAAGAGAATTCGAATAACTCACATTCCAAAGAGGGCCCCAAACAAAACCAGAAGGGTAAGCCACCGGGAAAACCACAGCAGAATAGTGTGTCTTCTGGTGCCAAACCGGAAAGAGGTCAGAACAAGCCACCATTCCAGAAAGCATTCGGTAAATGCTTTGTTTGCGGCTCGACTGATCACGTGAAAGGAGATCCCAGATGTAAGGGTAAACCTTCAGGGGTCCAGCTTGTCTCCTTAGCCTTCGCTCCAGAGGAGGAAGTCCCAATGGCAAGTGGAAACTTTCTACTGCTAGCTGACGAACCCATTGGAGTCTCAGCCAGCGTTTCTTTAGTATCTCTGGGGTTGTGGGAACAACAGAATTTAGATGTCTATAATTCTATCCCCGATAATACTAAAGAGTATTATAAGGACAGTGTCCAGGTGAATGGTCAGGAGACTCCTGCCATTAGGGACACTGGGGCCAGCATAACTGTGGTGGATAAATCGTTTTTTCAGGCTGAGGATGTTGCTAAGGCACCCAAGCGCCTCACCAAGTTAGCTGGAGGGCCTGTGCAGATGCTTCCCCAACTACCAGTTCTCATCCAGTGTAACGACATGACTGTAAAGATACCTGTCAGCATACAGAGTGAGGTACCAGGACGCGTACTGTTGGGTAACGATTTGAAAACTCTCTGAGTTGTATCGCATACTCCCAGACCTCCTAGTAAACGGTTACAGGAGCTAACCAGACCTGCAAGAGAGAGGACCATGCGCGGTACTCTCGGGGAGATGATGAAGAAGGAAATCACTCCTGCTCCATTGGAAATGGCGGCCGCTGTCTCTAGGAAAACAGAAGCAAAGGGGAAACCTAAGACTTCTAACCCGAAACCAGCAGCCCGCATTCCAATGCAGCCGACACGGACTTCCCCGCGGTTGTCCAAGGTCACACCCGTAACTCCACCTCCAGCTGAGGCTGAGAGGGAGGTACAACCCTGTGTGGTGGAATTAGACTCTGAGGAAAAGCTAATGGAAGGCCAAGAACTCATTGGAGATCTGGATCCTGTAGACCATCCTGAGCTGCAGCCGTTACTGGCAGAAGGTGGACCCAGCAGGGCAGACTTCAGTAAGGGACAGAGAGAATGTCCAACTCTGGAAGGTCTTCGCCATCAGGCAGAAGCTCAGGCTGAAGGGCAAGAGCCTGGGAAACATAGGTTGCACTGGGAAGATGGCCTCTTCTACAGTGAACCGACCGAGTCTGCACTTGGAGACTACAAACGCCTTGTAGTACCCCAAGAGAACAGACCACAGTTCTTGCAGTTAGCCCACGAGATTCCTTTGGCTGGTCACTTGAGTTTCAAGAAGACTAAGGAAAGGCTCTCGCTCTACTTCTATTGGCCAAAGATGGGGGCCGAAGTAGAAAAACACTGCAGGAGCTGCCACACCTGCCAGATCTCTGGTAAGGTTGGGTCCAAGAATGTGGCACCATTAGTGCCTCTCCCCGTTGTGGGAGTCCCATTTGAGAGAGTAGGGATTGATATTGTTGGTCCCCTTGATCCTCCAACCTCCTCAGGCAACAGGTTTATACTTGTTGTAGTAGACCATGCTACTAGGTATCCTGAGGCCATTCCTATGAGGACTGTTACGGCTCCGGCTGTGGCTAAGGCCCTCCTTGGTATTTTTACTAGGGTCGGGTTTCCTAAGGAAGTAATCTCTGACAGGGGGTCAAACTTTATGTCCCACTACATGAAAGCCATGTGGAAAACCTGCGGAGTAACTTACAAGTTCTCAACGGCTTACCACCCACAAACCAATGGGTTGGTAGAACGGTTCAACCGAACCATGAAGAGCATGATAGGTGCTCTAGAAGAACCCCTTAAGCGTAAGTGGGACCTTCTATTGCCATGCCTTCTCTTTGCTTATAGAGAAGTCCCTCAGGAGGGAGTAGGTTACTCTCCCTTCGAACTACTCTATGGTCATCCCGTCAGAGGTCCATTGGCCCTGATTAAGGAGGGGTTGGAGAGTGCTCCTTCCCCCAAGCCAGTCAGAGTGACTGACTACGTGATAGGTCTCCGGAGGAGAATGTCGCACCTGATGACAGAAGTAAGCGATAACTTGAAAGCTGGACAAGCATTGGTCAAGCACTGGCACGATCAAAAGGCTAACATGGTTGAGTTTGCTCAAGACCAGCTCGTTCTCGTTATGATCCCAACAAGGCAGAGGGCCTTGCAAGATAAATGGATGGGACCCTACCGAGTAGTGGGTAAACTCAGCGAGGTTAACTATCTGGTGGACTTGGGCAATCCCAAGGAGGCTCCGACAGTCTTTCACACCAACCGACTTAAAGCGTATGTCTCACGACCTGATGTAGGAGCGTTGCTTCTAGCATCATCCGAGGAAGAAGAAGAGAGTGAGGCTCTTCCGGATCTCTTCAGAGGCTTACCTTTAGATGAAAAAATTGAAGGAGTAAATCTCTCCTCCAATCTGACACCCGAGCAACAAGAGGAGTGCAAGTCTATGTTGAATCAGTTTGCCTCTCTGTTCTCGCTCTCACCAGGCTTAACCCCTTGGGGCCAGCACGACATACTCACTGGTGACTATCTGCCTGTCAAAAGCAGAGGATACTGCATGTCAGAAAACGTACGAACCCACATCAAAGGTGAGGTCAGCAAGATGCTTGATCTCGGGGTAATAGAGCCCTCTACTAGTCCATGGTCTAGCCCAGTTGTGTTAGTATCAAAGGCCGGATCTAAAGAACTTAGATTCTGCGTGGATTATAGAGCTCTTAACGCAGTCACCACGATTGATGCCCACCCTTTGACAAGAACAGATGAGTTGGTGGATAAACTTGGCGCCGCCAAGTTCCTCAGCACATTTGACTTGACGTCAGGCTATTGGCAAATAGCCCTGACCGACCATGCCAAGGAGAAAACTGCATTTTCTACCCCCGTTGGCTTATACCAGTTTAAGGTAATGCCTTTCGGACTGAAGAATGCACCTGCTACGTTTCAACGGATGGTAAACCAGGTTCTAAATGGGATGGAGGACTTCTGCATGGCATACTTGGATGACATCGCAGTGTTCAGCAATTCCTGGGAAGAACATGTAACCCACCTGAGAGATGTTTTGCAGGCTCTTGGACGAGCCAATCTGACCATAAAGGCGAGTAAATGCCAAATTGGACAGAGTAAGGTAGTCTATCTTGGGCATGAGGTAGGCGGTGGAGAAATAAGGCCTTTGCTCAGCAAGATTGAAGCTGTGCAAAATTGGACAACACCGACTACTCAGACCCAGGTGAGAGCCTTCCTAGGCCTCACCGGGTATTACAGGAATTTCATAGAGAACTATGGGACCATAGCTTCTCCACTGAATGTGATCTCCTCGCCCAAATTTCCTAAAAAGGTTAAATGGAACGAGGAGTGCAATCAGGCTTTTGAAAACCTGAAAAAGGCTCTTTGCTAAGCCCCAGTACTCAGAGCTCCTGATTACCGCCAACACTTCATTGTGCAGACAGATGCTTCAAATGTAGGAATAGGTGCCGTACTCAGTCAACTGGATGGGAAAGGTAGGGAGCACCCCGTTTGCTTCATCAGCCGCAAGCTGAAGGATCCTGAAACAAGGTGGGCAACAATCGAAAGAGAGTGCTTTGCTATCGTGTGGGCTCTGAAGAAGTTTAGGCCGTACTTGTATGGTTCTACTTTTGTTATTCAGACTGACCACCAACCCTTGAGATGGTTAATGCAAATGAAAGGGGAAAACCCGAAACTACTGAGATGGTTGATCTGCCTGCAAGGGTTTGATTTCACCATTGAGCACAGGTCAGGGTGTCACCACCAAAATGCTGATGGTCTCTCTAGGATGTATGTCATCGACTAGAGGTATGAGATTCATCCAGGAGTGGATTAAATCCTCCTGTCCCTTAGTCTGGGGGGGGGCGAGTGTTAGGGAGAATTCTCTGTTTAGGCTGAATTTCCTAACCTAGTGAGTCCCCCAGCAGCTTTGCTGGATTTCTGGAGTTTGTTTTTTTTCCATCCTGCCAAGAGTGAGACTCTTTTCTCCCACTCTTGGACATGTATGTGTGTAATTCCTTTGAAATGTCAATGTGTTCGATGGGCTATGGGGTCTTTTACTCCATAGGGTCTCATATGTTTTTCTATGTGTGTCACACTGCACCCTACGTGTCGTGACACGGGGGCACCCTAGCGGGTCCCCCCACCATAGACTCCATACCCGGGGACTGACTACTGTCTCCCCGGGCATGTAAAGTCACCATTGGCTTTACTAGACCTAAATTTGCTAACAGAACTAGTACCAACCATCTTATTGTGGACGTGCTAGTAGGGGTAATTCAATTACTCCTGGATCTGTTACTCGAGGGGGCACTGTCCCGTCCCCCCTCGTCGAGTTTTGGCTGGTGGCAGTGGAAACTACTTGTTATGTTCGACCCCGAGCATAACCCTATGGGATTCGTCCCATTGTTAGAGATTGATACTTTTTCTCATTAATCTCTAACGTACCACCGATCTACTTATCTTAAATAGGTTATCGAGTGGTATTTTCTGCCAGAACTCGGTTTTAAAATGGCGTCTGTGTTCGTCTCTGTGACTCCTAAACCAAAGGTTGAGCCCTTTGTTCCACTTTTGGCGGGCCTCTGTACAGAGACCCTCCAAAGTGGTGCCATTCTGTCTGGGTTACCTCAGGGGTGTGGGAGGGGGTTTAGGCACCCTGGACCGAGTTGCCTTGCCAACTCAGGTCGCACTCTGGAATGATTGGCCCAGGTGGTGAGCCTTCCCGCTCACCACTTAGCATGTGTTGATTGACAGCTAGGCTGAATGAATGGGGGTCGTCTGCATAAAAACAGGGCTTTTGGGACTGGATCTTCAGAAGTCGCCACAGGACCGAGAATCCGACGAGGGTAACGCTGAGCCGACCTGCACGACGACACCTCCGGTGGAGCCCTGCGGAACCGACTCACCACTTCCCGACGACAGAGGAGATCTCCCTGCCGGAGAGTCTCTTCCCCTGGCTGGTGGGAACAACCAGTCTCCCTTTGCTTTTTATTCGCCCCAGGACGCAGTGGTCGAATTGCCCGTGCAGATCACCCGGCAACCGGATAGCCACTACCCCTGTACCGCGACCAAAAGGTGGTGCCTTGTGACGGAGCACTCCGCGGCTGGTCTCTTCCCTGGTGGTGCACCGGACTTTCCTTTCCTTCGACGACGAGATCATCTCTACTCTTAGCCAAGACCCGACGTGCATCCACCACCAGGAACAACTGCCCCCACCGGAGCTGCCCTCCACAACAAGGTACCGTGTCCGCCTGGCTTCCCTTTGGATCGGTTCGAGTGAGGTGTCTTAATCCTCTCTGTTCCATTGGGTCGCCTCTAAGCTTTGCTCATTCTTTGTTCTGAACTGGTTCAATCTGCCGATAACAATTTGCTACAAAGACTTGAATGCATCTCCAATAGAGACTTTTTGGGACATCGTGCCTTGCCTCTCTCCGAGTGGGCCTGGCCTCTGAACTTTATGACCTATTGTGATTTTGTCTCCCGCCTTGCATTTTTATCCGCATAAGATCGAACTGTGTTGATTTCATGACCTGCCTATCTTTTCTCTCCCATCCTAACTAATATTCGAGTGTCATCTAGGTTGAGGTATACACCTCTGTCTGAAAATAAGTGGTACCGGTAGAACCTAGAGTTGTCAATATTGTGTTAGGGGGAATGATCGTTTCGTACTTCGTAGATGAATTGTGTTTGATTGTTTGCCGTGATTTGCTTTCGTGTTTTCCATAGACGTTCTGTTATAAATAAATAACTTACTATCTTTACACTAAGCCTCGTTGCGTGTTTTGCTTGTCTTATGGTGAAAAATTGCCCTATTTTGTATACTCCACATACTGCTCAACTTTTCTTGAGAGAAGTCTGACTGCTCAGCCACAGCTACCAAGTGAATCTGTGTGGTACAGACTGCTACCAAGTGGGTTCACCGCCAACGCCTGTAGTCCTAAATCTTTTGCAGTGGTCCCAGAGGGAACTGCACAGGTTTCTGCCTAAAACTGGTGTACAGCGGTGGGATTTGTATCGAGTATACAGTTTAGAGTGCTTTTCGACACTGTAGGATAACTAACCACAAAACTTTGCACAAAAAAGCGTCTTTCACAAACATGTCTACGATGGAAACCTACAGCCAAGAATCCTTGTCAGGTGAAAATACTGAGAGTTTGCGAGCTCTCTGTAGGCAAGAGAATCTTTCTGTAAGAGGCAAGAAATTAGAACTAATAGAGAGATTGCTGGCGAACCAAAGTCTGGGTACTGGTTCAGAGGAACCAAACTCTCCAGCAACTGTAGATAACAGTAATGGTGTTGATCTGAATCGTAATTCTGATGATAGCGATGAAGAGGCTGACGAGGACGGAGAGGCTAACGAAACTGTCTCCCCCGCTCCTCTACCTGCCTTACCAGCTGTGCCTACGGGGCCCATACCAGGTCCCACAAGTAACCCTGCTTATTTTGAACTTGAAAAAATGAAGCTCGAACTAGAATATAAACGGTTTTTGGCTCAATCTGAACGAAACCAAGAGCTCGAGTTCAGACGGATGAATGCCCAGGCTGAGCAGAAGCAAGCTGAGTTGAGACTCAGAGAAATAGAGCTTAATCACGAGTTAGAAATGAAAAAGTTGTCTATGGAAAGTGCTTCTCTCTCCTCTGGTTCCTCTAGGAGCTCCAGTCCCAAAAGACCCCGGATGCCGAAGGAATTAGTGGGTATGTATGAACCGAGATTGGATGTGTTGGATTGGTTGAAACTGTTTGAATACAATCATGGGCTCCAGGACATCACCGGGAATGCGTTGCTTCCCTGGTTGTTCTCTAGGCTCCCTCCTGTTGCAACTGATGTGGTAATGGAATTGGGGGAGGCGGATAAGACGGATTATGAAAGTGTGAAACTAGCTTTGATAGCTAGATTCGGGAAGACCCCTTCCCAGTATCTTAAGAGGTTTAGAACCCTCAAAAAGCATGATGGTACCCCTTGGGCTACCTGGGTGAGTGAAGGGTTGAAAAACTTAGAGGGATGGATTAAGGGTTACAAAGTTAACACTTACGAGGGTATGAGAAATCTTTTTATGTTGGAGTCTATTTATGATGCCTGTTCTCCTGAGCTCAGACAGCACTTGGCTGATTCGAAGGAATTGGATTCCAGGGCTCTAGCTAAGGCTGCTGACTTGTGGGTTGCCAACAGGGCTACTCACAAGGATTCTGGGGCAACTCAGAAAAAGGATGAGGGAAAACAGCCTAAAAAAGACTCAAAAGAGAATTCGAATAACTCACCTTCCAAAGAGGGCCCCAAACAAAACCAGAAGGGTAAGCCACCGGGAAAACCACAGCAGAATAGTGTGTCTTCTGGTGCCAAACCGGAAGGAGGTCAGAACAAGCCACCATTCCAGAAAGCATTCGGTAAATGCTTTGTTTGCGGCTCGACTGACCACGTGAAAGGAGATCCCAGATGTAAGGGTAAACCTTCAGGGGTCCAGCTTGTCTCCTTAGCCTTCGCTCCAGAGGAGGAAGTCCAAATGGCAAGTGGAAACTTTCTACTGCTAGCTGACGAACCCATTGGAGTCTCAGCCAGCGTTTCTTTAGTATCTCTGGGGTTGTGGGAACAACAGAATTTAGATGTCTATAATTCTATCCCCGATAATACTAAAGAGTATTATAAGGACAGTGTCCAGGTGAATGGTCAGGAGACTCCTGCCATTAGGGACACTGGGGCCAGCATAACTGTGGTGGATAAATCGTTTTTTCAGGCTGAGGATGTTGCTAAGGCACCCAAACGCCTCACCAAGTTAGCTGGAGGGCCTGTGCAGATGCTTCCACAATTACCAGTTCTCATCCAGTGTAACGACATGACTGTAAAGATACCTGTCAGCATACAGAGTGAGGTACCAGGACGCGTACTGTTGGGTAACGATTTGAAAACTCTCGGAGTTGTATCGCATACTCCCAGACCTCCTAGTAAACGGTTACAGGAGCTAACCAGACCTGCAAGAGAGAGGACCATGTGCGGTACTCTCCAGGAGATGATGAAGAAAGAAATCACTCCTGCTCCACTGGAATTGTCGGCCGCTGTCTCTAAGAAATCAGAAGCGAAGGGGAAACCTAAGACTTCTGTCCCGAAACCAGCCGCCAACATTTCAGTGCAGCCGACACGGACTTCCCCGCGGTTGTCCAACGTCACACCCGTAACTCCACCTCCAGCTGAGGCTGAGAGGGAGGTACAACCCTGTATGGTAGAATTAGACTCTGAGGAAGAGCTAATGGAAGGCCAGGAACTCATTGGAGATCTGGATCCTGTTGACCATCCTGAGCTGCAGTCTTTACTGGCAGAAGGTGGACCCAGTAGGGCAGACTTCAGTAAGGGACAGAGAGAATGTCCAACTCTGGAAGGTCTTCGCCATCAGGCAGAAGCTCAGGCTGAAGGGCAAGAGCCTGGGAAATACAGGTTACACTGGGAGGATGGCCTCTTCTACAGTGAACCGACCGAGTCTGCACCTGGAGACTACAAACACCTTGTAGTACCCCAAGGGAACAGACCACAGTTCTTGCAGTTAGCCCACGAGATTCCTTTAGCTGGTCACTTGAGTTTCAAGAAGACTAAGGAAAGGCTCTCACTCTACTTCTATTGGCCAAAGATGGGGGCCGAAGTAGAAAAACACTGCAGGAGCTGCCACACCTGCCAGATCTCTGGTAAGGTTGGATCCAAGAATGTGGCACCGTTAGTGCCTCTCCCAGTTGTGGGAGTCCCATTTGAGAGAGTAGGGATTGACATCGTTGGTCCCCTTGATCCTCCAACCTCCTCAGGCAACAGGTTTATACTTGTTGTAGTAGACCATGCTATTAGGTATCCTGAGGCAACTCCTATGAGGACTGTTACAGCTCCTGCTGTGGCTAAGGCCCTCCTTGGTATTTTTACTAGGGTCGGGTTTCCTAAGGAAGTAATCTCTGACCGGGGGTCAAACTTTATGTCCCACTACATGAAAGCCATGTAGAAAACCTGCGGAGTAACTTACAAGTTCTCAACGGCTTACCACCCACAAACCAATGGGTTGGTAGAACGGTTCAACCGAACCATGAAGAGCATGATAGGTGCTCTAGAAGAACCCCTTAAGCGTAAGTGGGACCTTCTATTGCCATGCCTTCTCTTTGCTTATAGAGAAGTCCCTCAGGAGGGAGTAGGTTACTCTCCCTTCGAACTACTCTATGGTCATCCCATCAGAGGTCCATTGGCCCTGATTAAGGAGGGGTTGGAGAGTGCTCCTTCCCCCAAGCCAGTCAGAGTGACTGACTACGTGATAGGTCTCCGGAGGAGAATGTCACACATGATGACGGAAGCAAGTGATAACTTGAAAGCTGGACAAGCCTTGGTCAAGCACTGGCACGATCAAAAGGCTAACATGGTTGAGTTTGCTCAAGACCAGCTCGTTCTCGTTATGATCCCAACAAGGCAGAGGGCCTTGCAAGATAAATGGATGGACCCTACCGAGTAGTGGGTAAACTCGGCGAGGTTAACTATCTGGTGGACTTGGGCAATCCCAAGGAGGCTCCGACAGTCTTTCACACCAACCGACTTAAAGCGTATGTCTCACGACCTGATGTAGGAGCGTTGCTTCTAGCATCATCCGAGGAAGAAGAAGAGAGTGAAGCTCTTCCGGATCTCCTCAGAGGCTTACCTTTAGATGAACAAATTGAAGGAGTGAATCTCTCCTCCAACCTGACACCCGAGCAACAAGAAGAGTGCAAGTCTATGTTGAATCAGTTTACCTCTCTGTTCTCGCTTTCACCAGGCTTGACCCCTTGGGGCCAGCACGACATACTCACTGGTGACTGTCTGCCTGTCAAAAGCAGAGGATACCGCATGTCAGAAAACGTACGAACCCACATCAAAGGTGAGGTCAGCAAGATGCTTGATCTCGGGGTAATAGAGCCCTCTACTAGTCCATGGTCTAGCCCAGTTGTGTTAGTACCAAAGGCCGGATCTAAAGAACTTAGATTCTGCGTTGATTATAGAGCTCTTAACGCAGTCACCACGACTGATGCCCACCCTTTGCCAAGAACAGATGAGTTGGTGGATAAACTTGGCGCCGCCAAGTTCCTCAGCACATTCGACTTAACGTCAGGCTATTGGCAAATAGCCCTGACCGACCATGCCAAGGAGAAAACTGCATTTTCTACCCCCGTTGGCTTATACCAGTTTAAGGTAATGCCTTTCGGACTGAAGAATGCACCTGCTACGTTTCAACGGATGGTAAACCAGGTTCTGAATGGGATGGAGGACTTCTGCATGGCATACTTGGATGACATCGCAGTGTTCAGCAATTCCTGGGAAGAACATGTAACCCACCTGAGAAATGTTTTGCAGGCTCTTGGACGAGCCAATCTGACCATAAAGGCGAGTAAATGCCAAATTGGACAGAGTAAGGTAGTCTATCTTGGGCATGAGGTAGGCGGTGTAGAAATAAGGCCTTTGCTCAGTAAGATTGAAGCTGTGCAAAATTGGACAACACCGACTACTCAAACCCAGGTGAGAGCCTTCCTAGGCCTCACTGGGTATTACAGGAATTTCATAGAGAACTATGGGACCATAGCTTCTCCACTGAATGTCATCTCCTCGCCCAAATTTCCTAAGAAGGTTAAATGGAACGAGGAGTGCAATCAGGCTTTTGAAAACCTGAAGAAGGCTCTTTGCCAAGCCCCAGTACTCAGAGCTCCTGATTACCGCCAACACTTCATTGTGCAGACAGACGCTTCCAATGTAGGGATAGGTGTCGTACTCAGTCAACTGGATGGGAAGGGTAGGAAGCACCCCGTTTGCTTCATCAGCCGCAAGCTGAAGTATCCTGAAACAAGGTGGGCAACTATCGAAAGAGAGTGCTTTGCTATCGTGTGGGCTCTGAAGAAGTTTAGGCCGTACTTGTATGGTTCTACTTTTGTCATTCAGACTGACCACCAACCCTTGAGATGGTTAATGCAAATGAAAGGGGAAAACCCAAAACTATTGAGATGGTCGATCTGCCTGCAAGGGTTTGATTTCACCATTGAGCACAGGTCAGGGTGTCACCACCAAATTGCTGATGGTCTCTCTAGGATGTATGTCATCGACTAGAGGTATGAGATTCATCCAGGAGTGGATTAAATCCTCCTGTCCCTTAGTCTGGGGGGGGGCGAGTGTTAGGGAGAATTCTCTGTTTAGGCTGAATTTCCTAACCTAGTGAGTCCCCCAGCAGCTTTGCTGGATTTCTGGAGTTTGTTTTTTCCATCCTGCCAAGAGTGAGACTCTTTTTCTCCCACTCTTGGACATGTATGTGTGTAATTCCTTTGAAATGTCAATGTGTTCGATGGGCTATGGGGTCTTTTACTCCATAGGGTCTCATATGTTTTTCTACGTGTGTCACACCGCACCCTACGTGTCGTGACACGGGGGCGTCCTAGCGGACCTCCGCCATAGACTCCATACCCGGGGACTGACTACTGTCTCCCCGGGCATGTAAAGTCACCATTGGCTTTACTAGACCTAAATTTGCTAACAGAACTAGTACCAACCATCTTATTGTGGATGTACTGGTAGGGGTAATACGATTACTCCTGGATCTGTTACTCGAGGGGGCACTGTCCCGTCCCCCCTCGTCGAGTTTTGGCTGGTGGCAGTGGAAACTACTTGTTATGTTCGACCCCGAACATAACCCTATGGGATTCGTCCCATTGTTGGAGATTGATACTTTTCCTCATTAATCTCTAATGTACCACCGATCTACTTATCTTAAATAAGTTTATCGAATGGTATTTTCTGCCAGAACTCGGTTTTAAAATGGTGTCTGTGTTCGTCTCTGTGACTCCTAAACCAAATTTTGAGCCCTTTGTTCCACTTTTGGCGGGCCTCTGTACAGAGACCCTCCAAAGTGGTGCCATTCTGTCTGGGTTACCTCAGGGGTGTGGGAGGGGGTTTAGGCACCCTGAACCGATTTGCCTTGCCAACTCAGGTCGCACTCTGGAATGATTGGCCCAGGTGGTGAGCCTTCCCGCTCACCACTTAGCATGTGTTGATTGACAGCTAGGCTGAATGAATGGGGGTCGTCTGCTGAATGAATGGGGGTCGTCTGCATAAAAGCAGGGCTTTTGGGACTGGATCTTCAGAAGTCGCCACAGGACCGAGAATCTGACGCGGGTAACGCTGAGCCGACCTGCACGACGACACCTCCGGTGGAGCCCTGCGGAACCGACTCACCACTTCCCGACGACAGAGGAGATCTCCCTGCCGGAGAGTCTCTTCCCCTGGCTGGTGGGAACAACCAGTCTCCCTTTGCTTTTTATTCGCCCCAGGACGCAGTGGTCGAATTGCCCATGCAGAGCACCCGGCAACCGGATAGCCACTACCTCTGTACCGTGACCAAAAGGTGGTGCCTTGTGACGGAGCACTCCGCGGCTGGTCTCTTCCCTGGTGGTGCACCGGACTTTCCTTTCCTTCGACGACGAGATCATCTCTACTCTTAGCCAAGACCCGACGTGCATCCACCAACAGGAACAACTGCCCCCGCCGGAGCTGCCCTCCACAACAAGGTACCGTGCCCGCCTGGCTTCCCTTTCGATCGGTTCGAGTGAGGTGTCTTAATCCTCTCCGTTCCGTTGGGTCGCCTCTAAGCTTTGCTCATTCTTTGTTCTGAACTGGTTCAATCTGCCGATAACAATTTGCTCCAAAGACTTGAATGCATCTCCAATAGAGACTTTTTGGGACATCGTGCCTTGCCTCTCTCTGAGTGGGCCTGGCCTCTGAACTTTATGACCTATTGTGATTTTGTCTCCCGCCTTGCATTTTTATCCGCATAAGATCGAACTGTGTTGATTTCATGACCTGCCTATCTTTTCTCTCCCATCCTAACTAATATTCGAGTGTCATCTAGGTTGAGGTATACACCTCTGTCTGAAAATAAGTGGTACCGGTAGAACCTAGAGTTGTCAATATTGTGTTAGGGGGATTGATCGTTTCGTACTTCGTAGATGAATTGTGTTTGATTGTTTGCCGTGATTTGCTTTCGTGTTTTCCATAGACGTTCTGTTATAAATAAATAACTTACTATCTTTACACTAAGCCTCGTTGCGTGTTTTGCTTGTCTTATGGTGAAAAATTGCCCTATGTTGTATACTCCACATACTGCTCAACTTTTCTTGAGAGAAGTCTGACTGCTCAGCCACAGCTACCAAGTGAATCTGTGTGGTACAGACTGCTACCAAGTGGGTTCACCGCCAACGTCTGTAGTCCTAAATCTTTTGCAGTGGTCCCAGAGGGAACTGCACAGGTTTCCGCCTAACACTCCCCACCCCCCGACCCCCCGCTCATGCCCCGTGTGTCTATCTCTCCCGCCGCCCACCCCCCACTCATGCTCCATGTGTCTATCCCTCCCGCCGCCCACCCCCCGCTCATGCCCCGTGTGTCTATTCCTCTCGCCCACCCCCCGCTCATGCCCCGTGTGTATATCCCTCCCGCCGCCCACCCCCCACTCATGCCCCGTGTCTCTATGCCTCCCACCGCCCACCCCCCGCTCTTGCCCCGTGTGTCTATCCCTCCCGCCGCCCACCCCGTGCTCATGCCCCTCGTCTCTATCCCTCCTGCCGCCCACCCCCCGCTCATGCCCCGTATGTCTATCCCTCCCACCGCCCACCCCCCACTCATGCCCTGTGCCTCTATCCCTCCCGCCGCCCACCCCCCGTGTGTCTCAACCCCTCCCCCCCACCCCCAGACCCCCCACTCATGCCCCATGTGTCTATCCCTCCCGCCGTCCACACCCCGCTCATGCCCCGTGTGTCTCAACCCCTCCCCCCCACCCCCAGACCCCCCGCTCATGCCCCGTGTGTCTATCCCTCCCGCCACCCACCCCCCGCTCATGCCCCGTGTGTCTATCCCTCCCGCTGCCCACCCCCCGCTCATGTCCCATGTGTCTATTCCTCCCGCCAACCCCCCGCTCATGCCCCGTGTGTCTATCCCTCCCACCGCACACCCATTCGCTCATGCCCCGTGTCTCTATCCCACCCCCCGCTCATGCCCCGTGTCTCTATCCCTCCCCCCGCTCATGCCCAGTGTCTCTATCCCTCCCCCGCTCATGACCCATGTCTCTATCCCTCCCCCTATCATGCCCCGTGTCTCTATCCCTCCCGTTGCCCACCCCCCGCTCATGCCCCGTGGCTCTATCCCTCCCCCGCTCATGCCCCATGTCTCTATCCCTCCCGCCGCCCACCCCCTGCTCATGCCCTGTGTCTCTATCCCTCCCGCCGCCCACCCCCCGCTCATGCCCCGTGTGTCCATCCCTCCCGCCGCCCACCCCCCGCTCATACCCCGTGTCTCTATCCCTCCCGCCGCCCACCCCCCGCTCATGCTCCGTGTGTCTCTATCCCTCCCCCGCTCATGCCCCGTGTCTCTATCCCTCCCGTTGCCCACCCCCCGCTCATGCCCCGTGGCTCTATCCCTCCCACGCTCATGCCCTGTGTCTCTATCCCTCCCGCCATCTACCCCCCGCTCATGCCCCGTGTGTCTATCCCTCCCGCCG
The DNA here is from genome assembly GCF_040938575.1 of Ambystoma mexicanum. Classification (NCBI taxonomy): domain Eukaryota; kingdom Metazoa; phylum Chordata; class Amphibia; order Caudata; family Ambystomatidae; genus Ambystoma; species Ambystoma mexicanum. The sequence continues at coordinate 1,541,911,471 of NC_090935.1, read as the reverse complement.
CCCACTCCCTGCTCATGCCCTGTGTCTCTATCCCTCCCGCCGCCCACCCCCCGCTCATGCCCCGTGTGTCTATCCCTCCTGCCGGCCACCCCCCGCTCATGCCCCGTGTCTCTATCCTTCCCGCCGCCCACCCCCGCTCATGCCCCGTGTGTCTCTCCCCTCCTCCCCACCCCCCGACCCCCCGCTCATGCCCCGTGTGTCTATCTCTCCCGCCGCCCACCCCCACTCATGCTCCGTGTGTCTATCCCTCCCACCGCCCACCCCCCGCTCATGCCCTGTGTGTCTATTCCTCTCGCCCACCCCCGCTCATGCCCCGTGTGTCTATCCCTCCCGCCGCCCACCCCCCTCTCATGCCCCGTGTGTCTATCCCTCCCGCCGCCCACCCCCCACTCATGCCCCGTGTCTCTATGCCTCCCACTGCCCACCCCCCGCTCTTGCCCCGTGTGTCTATCCCTCCCGCCGCCCACACCGCGCTCATGCCCCGTGTCTCTATCCCTCCTGCCGCCCACCCCCCGCTCATGCCCCATGTCTATCCCTCCCGCCGCCCACCCCCCGCTCATGCCCCATGTGTCTCTCTCCCTCCCAACCACCCCACGCTCATGCCCCGTGTGTCTCTCTCCCTCCCGCTCATGCCCTGTGTCTCTATCCCTCCCGCTGCACACCCCCCGCTCATTCCCCGTGTGTCTCTCCCCTCCACCCACCCCCACTCATGCCCTGTGCGTCTCTCCCCTCCCCCCCACCCCCGGCCATGCCCCATGTGTCTCTCCCCCTCCCGCCCACCCCCCGCTCATGCTCCGTGTGTCTCTCCCCCTCCCAGCCACCCCCAGCTCACGCCCTGTGTGTCTCTCCCCTCCCCCCATCCCTGCCCCGTGTCTCTATCCCTCCTGCCGCACACCCCTCGCTCATGCCCCGTGTCTCTATCCCTCCTGCTGCCCACCCCCTGCTCATTGCCCGTGTCTCTATCCCTCCCACTGCCCACCCCTCGCTCATGCCCCGTGTGTCCCTCCCCTCCCCCCACTCATGCCCTGTGTGTCTCTCCCCTCCCCCCACCCCCGACCCCCCGCTCATGCCCCGTGTGTCTATCCCTCACGCCGCCCACCCCCCGCTCATGCCCCGTGTCTCTATCCCTCCCGCCGCCCATCCCCCGCTCTTGCCACGTGTCTCTATTCCTCCTGCCGCCCACCCCCCGCTCATGCCCCGTGTCTCTATCCCTCCCGCCGCCCACACCCCGTACATGCCCCGTGTGTCTCAACCGCTCCCCCCACCCCTACACCCCCCGCTCATGCCCCGTGTGTCTATCCCTCCTGCCGCTCACCCCCCGCTCATGCCCTGTGTGTCTATCCCTCCCGCCGCCCACCCCCCACTCATGTCCCGTGTGTCTATTCCTCCCGCCAACCCCCCGCTCATGCCCCGTGTGTCTATCCCTCCCGCCGCCCACCCCCCCGCTCATGCCCCGTGTCTCTATCCCTCCCCCCGCTCATGCCCCGTGTCTCTATCCCTCCCCCCGCTCATGCCCAGTGTCTCTATCCCTCCCCCGCTCATGCCCCGTGTCTCTATCCCTCCCGTTGCCCACCCCCCGCTCATGCCCCGTGGCTCTATCCCTCCCCCGCTCATGCCCTGTGTCTCTATCCCTCCCGCCGTCCACCCCCCGCTCATGCCCCGTGTGTCTATCCCTCCTGCCGCCCACCCCCCGCTCAAGCCCTGTGTCTCTATCCCTCCCGCCGCCCAACCCCCGCTCATGCCCCGTGTCTCTCTCCCCTTTCCCCCCACCCCCTGCTCATGCCCCGTGTGTCTATCCCTCCCACCGCCCACCCCCCGCTCATGCTCCGTGTCTCTATCCCTCCCCCGCTCATGCCCCGTGTCTCTATCCCTCCTGCGGTCTACCCCCCGCTCATGCCCCGTGTGTCTATCCCTCCCGCCGCCCACCCCCTGCTCATGCCCCCGTGTCTCTATCCCTCCCGCCGCCCACCCCCCACTCATGCATGCCCCGTGGCTCTATCCCTCCCCCGCTCATGCCCCGTGTCTCTATCCCTCCCGCCGTCTACCCCCTGCTCATGCCCCATGTGTCTATCCCTCCCACCGCCCACCCCCTGCTCATGCCCTGTGTCTCTATCCCTCCCGCCGCCCACCCCCGCTCATGCCCCATGTCTCTCTCCCCTCCCCCCACCCCCTGCTCATGCCCCGTGTGTCTATCCCTCCCGCCGCCCACCCCCCGCTCATGCCCCGTGTGTCTATCGCTCCCGCCGCCCACCCCCGCTCATGCCCCGTGTGTCTATCCCTCCCACCGCTCATGCCCCGTGTGTCTATCCCTCCCGCATGCCACCCCCCGCTCATGCCCCTCGTCTCCATGCCTCCTGCCGCCCACCCCCCACTCATGCCCCGTGTCTCTCTCCCCTTCCCCCCACCCCCTGCTCATGCCCCGTGTGTCTATCCCTCCCGCCGCCCACCCCCCGCTCATGCCCCGTGTGTCTATCCCTCCCACCGCCCAGCCCCCGCTCATGCCCCGTGTGTCTCTCACCCTCCCGCCCACCCCCCGCTCATGCCCCGTGTGTCTCTCCCCCTCCCGCCCACCTCCGCTCATGCCCTGTGTGTCTCTCCCCCTCCCTCCCATCCCCGCTCATGCCCTGTGTGTGTCTCCCCCTCCCTCCCACCCCCGCTCATGCCCCATGTCTCTATCCCTCCCGCCGCCCACCCCTGCTCATGGCCGGTGTCTCTATCCCTCCCGCCACCCACCCCCTGCTCATGCCGCGTGTGTTTCTCCACTCCCCCCCACCCCCGACCCCCTGCTCATGCCCTGTGTGTCTATCCCTCATGCTGCCCACCCCCACTCATGCCCCGTGTCTCTATCACTCCCACCGCCCACCCCCCGCATCTCTATCCCTCCCGCCGCTCACCCCCGCTCATGCCCCGTGTGTCTATTCCTCTCGCCCACCCCCCGCTCATGCCCCGTGTGTCTATCCCTCCCGCCGCCCACCCCCCGCTCATGCCACGTGTGTCTATCCCTCCCGCCGCCCACCCCCCACTCATGCCCCATGTCTCTATGCCTCCCACCGCCCACCCCCCGCTCTTGCCCCGTGTGTCTATCCCTCCCCGCTGCCCACCCTGCGCTCATGCCCCGTGTCTCTCATCCCTCCCGCCGCCCACCCCCGCTCATGCCCTGTGTCTTTCCCTCCCGCCGCCCACCCCCCGCTCATGGCCTGTGTGTCTCTCCCCCTGCCACCCACCCCCCGCTCATGCCCCGTGTGTCCTCTCCCTCCCGCTCATGCCCTGTGTCTCTATCCCTCCCACCGCCCACCCCCCGCTCATGCCCCATGTGTCTCTCCCCTCCCCCACCCCGCTCATGCCTGTGTGCTCTCTCCCTCCCCCCACCCCCGCTAATGCCCCGTGTGTCTCTCCCCCTCCCGCCCACCCCCAGCTCATGCCGGGAGTGTCTCTCCCCCTCCCACCCACCCCCCACTCATGCCCTGTGTGTCTCTCCCCTCCTCCCCACCCCCGCTCATGCCCCGTGTGTCTATCCCTCACGCTGCCCACCCCCCGCTCATGCCCCACGTCTCTATCCCTCCTGCCGCCCACCCCCCCGCTCATGGCCCGTGTCTCTATCCCTCCCGCCGCCCACCCCCCGCTCATGCCCTGTGTGTCTCGTACCCTCCCCCCCACCCCCGCTCATGCCCCGTGTGTCTCTCCCCTCCCCTCACCCCCGACCCCCCGCTCAAGCCCCGTGTGTCTATCCCTCACGCCTCCCACCCCCCGCACATGCCCCGTGTCTCTATCCCTCCCACCGCCCACCCCCCGCTCATGCCCCGTGTCTCTATCCCTCCCGCCGCCCACAGCCCGCTCATGCCCCGTGTCTCTATCCCTCCCGCCGCCCACACCCCACTCATGCCCCCGTGTGTCTCTCCCCTCCCCCCACCCCCCGACCCCCCGCTCATGCCCCGTGTGTCTATCCCACCAGCCGCCCACCCCCGGCTCATGCCCCGTGTGTCTATCCCTCCCGCCGCCACCCCCCGCTCATGCCCCGTGTCTCTATCCCTCCCCCCACTCATGCCCCGTGTCTCTATCCCTCCCCCGCTCATGCCCCATGTCTCTATCCCTCCGCCGCCCACCCCCCGCTCATGCCCCGTGTGTCTCTCCCCTACCCCCACCCCCCAACCCCCGCTCATGCCCCGTGTGCCGCCCACCCCCCGCTCATGCCCCGTGTGTCTATCCTCCCACTGCCCACCCCCCGCTCATGCGCCGTGTGTCTATTCCTCCCGCCCACCCCCCGCTCACGCCCCGTGTGTCTATCCCTCCCGCCGCCCACCACCCGCTCATGCCCCATGTGTCTATCCCTCCTGCCGCCCACCCCCCGCTCGTGCCCCGTGTCTCTATGCCTCCCCGCCGCCCACCACTCGCTCTTGCCCCGTGTGTCTATGCCTCCTGCCGCCCACCCCCGCTCATGCCCCGTGTCTCTATCCCTCCCGCCGCCCACCCGCCGCTCATGCCCCGTGTCTATCCCTCCCGCCGCCCACCCCCGCTCATGCCCCATGTGTCTCTCTCCCTCCCAACCACCCCCCGCTTATGCCCCGTGTGTCTCTCTCCCTCCCGCTCATGCCCCGTGTCTCTATCCCTCTCGCCGCACATCCCCCGCTGATGCCCCGTGTGTCTTCTCCCCTCCACCCACCCCCACTCATGCCCAGTGTGTCTCTCCCCTCCCCCTCACCCCCGCTCATGCCCGTGTGTCTCTCCCCCTCCCGCCCACCCCCGCTCATGCCCCGTGTGTCTCTCCCCCTCCCGCCCACCCCCGCTCATGCCCCGTGTGTCTCTAGCCCTCCCCCGCTCATGCCCCATGTCTCTATCCCTCCCGCCGCCCACCCTCCGCTCATGCCCCGTGTCTCTATCCCTCCCACCGCCCACCCACTGCTCATGCCCCGTGTCTCCCTACTGTTCCTCCCACCCCCCGCTCATGCCCCGTGTCTCTCTCCACTTCCCCCCACCCCCAGGCTCATGCCCCGTGTCTCCCCTGTTCCTCCCCACCCCCGCTCATGACCTGTCTCCCCTGTTACCCCACCCCCTGCTCATGCCCCATGTCTCCCTTGTGTTACCCCCCACCCCAGCTCATGTCCCGTGTCTCCCTTGTGTTACCCCCCACCCCCCGCTCATGCCCCGTGTCTCCCTTGTGTTACCCCCACCACCCGCTCATGCCCCGTGTTTCCCTTGTGTTACCCTCCCACCCCACGCTCATGCCCTGTGTCTCCCTCCTTTCCTCTACCCCCGCTCATGCCTCGTGTGTCTCTCCCCTGCTCATGCCCTCTGTCTCTCTCCCCTACCCCCGACCCCCCGCTCATGCCCTGTGTCTCTCTCCCTACCCCCCACTCCCCACTCATGCCCCGTGTCTCCATCCCTCCCCTCGCTCATGCCCCATGTCTCTATCCCTCCCGCCGCCCACCCCCCACCCCCGCTCCTGCCCCGTGTGTCTCTCCACTCCCCCCACCCCCCGACCCCCGCTCATGCCCCGTGTGTCTATCTCTCCCACCGCCCACCCCCCGCTCATGCCCCGTGTGTCTATCCCTCCCACCGCCCACCCCCGCTCATGCCCCGTGTGTCTATTCCTCCCGCCCACCCCCCGCTCATGCCCCATGTGTCTATCCCTCCCGCCGCCCACCACCCGCTCATGCCCCATGTGTCTATCCCTCCTGCCGCCCACCCCCCCGCTCATGCCCCATGTCTCTATGCCTCCCGCCGCCCACCCCCGCTCTTGCCCCGTGTGTCTATCCCTCCCGCCGCCCACCCCCCGCTCATGCCCCGTGTCTATCCCTCCCGCTGCCCACCCCGGCTCATGCCCCATGTGTCTCTCTCCCTCCCAACCACCCCCCGCTCATGCCCCGTGTGTCTCTCCCCTCCACCCACCCCCACTCATGCCCAGTCCTGTCTCTCCCCTCCCCCCCACCCCGCTCATGCCCCGTGTGTCTCTCCCCCTCCCGCCCACCCACTGCTCATGCCCCGTGTGTCTCTCCCCCTCCTGCCCACCCCCCGCTCATGCCCCGTGTGTCTCTATCCCTCCCCCGCTCATGCCCCATGTCTCTATGTCTCTATCCCTCCCGCCGCCCACCCCCCGCTCATGCCCCGTGTCTCAATCCCTCCCACCGCCCACCCCCTGCTCATGCCCCGTGTCTCCCAACCGTTCCCCCCACCCCCGCTCATTCCCTGTGTCTCTCTCCACTTCCCCCCACCCCACCTCATGCCCCGTGTCTCCCCTGTTCCCCCCACCCCCCGCTCATGACCTGTCTCCCCTGTTACCCCACCCCCTGCTCATGCCCCATGTCTCCCTTGTGTTACCCCCCACCCCAGCTCATGCCCCGTGTCTCCCTTGTGTTACCCCCCACCCCCGCTCATGCCCCGTGTCTCCCTTGTGTTACTCCCACCACCCGCTCATGCCCCGTGTCTCCCTTGTGTTACACTCCCACCCCCCGCTCATGCCCTGTGCCTCTCTCCCCTACCCCCCACCCCCGCTCATGCCCCGTGTCCCTCTCCCCTTCCCCCCACCCCCGCTCATGCCCCATGACTCTCTCCCCTTCCCCCACCCCCCGCTCATGCCCTGTGTCTCTCTCCCCTTCCCCCCACCCCCCGCTTATGCCTTTTGTGTCTCTCCCCCTTCCCCCACCCCCTGCTCATGCCTGTGTCTCACTCCCCTTCCCCCCACCCCCCGCTCATGCCCTGTGTCTCTCTCCCCTTCCCCCCACCCCCCGCTCATGCCTCGTGTCTCCCTCCTTTCCCCCACCCCACGCTCATGCCCTGTGTCTCTCCCCTTCCCCCCAATTCCGCTCATGCCCCGTGTCTCTCTTCCCTTCCCCCATCCCCTGCTCATGCCCTCTGTCTCTCTCCCCTACCCCCGACCCCCCGCTCATGCCCTGTGTCTCTCTCCCCCTACCCCCCACTCCCCACTCATGCCCCGTGTCTCCATCCTCCCCTCGCTCATGCCCCATGTCTCTATCCCTCCCGCCGCCCACCCCCCACCCCCCGCTCCTGCCCCGTGTGTCTCTCCACTCCCCCCACCCCCCGACCCCCCGCTCATGCCCCGTGTGTCTATCTCTCCCACCGCCCACCCCCCGCTCATGCCCCGTGTGGTCTATCCCTCCCACCGCCCACCCCGCTCATGCCCCGTGTGTCTATTCCTCCCGCCCACCCCCCGCTCATGTCCCATGTGTCTATCCCTCCCGCCGCCCACCACCCGCTCATGCCCCATGTGTCTATCCCTCCTGCCGCCCACCCCCCCGCTCATGCCCCATGTCTCTATGCCTCCCGCCGCCCACCCCCGCTCTTGCCCCGTGTGTCTATCCCTCCCGCCGCCCACCCCCCGCTCATGCCCCGTGTCTATCCCTCCCGCTGCCCACCCCGGCTCATGCCCCATGTGTCTCTCTCCCTCCCAACCACCCCCCGCTCATGCCCGTGTGTCTCTCCCCTCCACCCACCCCCACTCATGCCCAGTCTGTCTCTCCCCTCCCCCACCCCGCTCATGCCCCGTGTGTCTCTCCCCCTCCCGCCCACCCACCGCTCATGCCCCGTGTGTCTCTCCCCCTCCTGCCCACCCCCCGCTCATGCCCCGTGTGTCTCTATCCTCCCCCGCCCATGCCCCATGTCTCTATGTCTCTATCCCTCCCGCCGCCCACCCCCCGCTCATGCCCCGTGTCTCAATCCCTCCCACCGCCCACCCCCTGCTCATGCCCCGTGTCTCCCTACCGTTCCCCCCACCCCCCGCTCATTCCCTGTGTCTCTCTCCACTTCCCCCCCACCCCAGCTCATGCCCCGTGTCTCCCCTGTTCCCCCCACCCCCCGCTCATGACCTGTCTCCCCTGTTACCCACCCCCCTGCTCATGCCCCATGTCTCCCTTGTGTTACCCCCCACCCCCAGCTCATGCCCCGTGTCTCCCTTGTGTTACCCCACACCCCCGCTCATGCCCCGTGTCTCCCTTGTGTTACTCCCACCACCCGCTCATGCCCCGTGTCTCCCTTGTGTTACCCTCCCACCCCCCGCTCATGCCCTGTGCCTCTCTCCCCTACCCCCCACCCCCCGCTCATGCCCCGTGTCCCTCTCCCCTTCCCCCCACCCCCCGCTCATGCCCCATGACTCTCTCCCCTTCCCCCACCCCCCGCTCATGCCCTGTGTCTCTCTCCCCTTCCCCCACCCCCCGCTTATGCCTTTTGTGTCTCTCCCCTTCCCCCCACCCCTGCTCATGCCCTGTGTCTCACTCCCCTTCCCCCCACCCCCCGCTCATGCCCTGTGTCTCTCTCCCCTTCCCCCCACCCCCCGCTCATGCCTCGTGTCTCCCTCCTTTCCCCCACCCCACGCTCATGCCCTGTGTCGCTCCCCTTCCCCCCAATTCCGCTCATGCCCGTGTCTCTCTTCCCTTCCCCCACCCCCTGCTCATGCCCATGTGTCTCTCCCCCTTCCCCCCCACCCCCCGCTCATGCCCCGTGTTTCTCTCCCCTTCCCCCCACCCCCTGCTCATGCTCCGTGTGTCTCTCCCTTCCCCCACCCCCGTTCATGCCCCGTGTCTCCCCGGTTCCCCCCACCCCCGCTCATGCCCCGTGTGTGTGCCCTGTTCCCCCACCCCCGCTCATGCCCTGTGTGTGCCCTGTTCCCCCCACCCCCGCTCAAGCCCCGTGTGCACCCTTCTTCCCCCACCCCCGCTCATGCCCCGTGTCTCCCTCGTGTTCCCCCCACCCCCCGCTCATGCCCCGTGTCTCCCCTCATGTATCCCCTCACCCCCGCTCATGCCCCGTGTGTCTCCTGTTGCCCCCACCCCCACTCATGCCCTGTGTCTCCCTCATGTTCCCCCAACCCCCACTCATGCCCCGTGTCTCCCTCGTGTTCCCCCACCCCCCACTCATGCCCTGTCTCCATCATGTACCCCCTCAGCCCCCGCTCATGTCCCGTGTGTCTTCTGTTGCCCCCACCCCCCGCTCATGCCCCGTGTGTCTCCTGTTGCCCCCACCCCCCGCTCATGCCCCGTGTCTCCCTCGTGTTCCCCCCACCCCCGCTCATGTCCTGTGTCTCCCTCCTTTCCCCCACCCCCCGCTCATGCCCTGTGTGTCTCTCCCCTCCCCCACCCCTGCTCATGCCCTGTGTCTCTCCCCTTCCCACCACCCCCCGCTCATACCCCGTGTGTCTCTCCCCTTCCCCCCACCCCCGCTCATGCCCGTGTGTCTCTCACCTTCCCCCGCTCATGCCCCATGTCTCTCTCCCCTTCCCCCCACCCCCCGCTCATGACCCATGTCTCTCTCCCCTTCCCCCCACCCCCTGCTCATGTCCTGTGTCTCTCTCCCCTTCCCCCACCCCCCGCTTATGCCCTGTGTGTCTCTCCCCTTCCCCCACCCCCCGCTCATGCCCCTTGTCTCCTCCTTTCCCCCACCCCCCGCTCATGCCCCGTGTGTCTCTCCCCTTCCCCCCACCCCTGCTCATGCCCTGTGTCTCTCTCTCCCCCCCCCCCCCCCCCCCCTACCCCCACCCCCCCTCCACCCAGCCCCCACCCCCCCCCCCCACCCCCCCCCCCCCCCCCTCCACCCCATGCCCCACCCCCTCCATGCCCTTTCTTCCCCTCTCCCCCCGCTCTCTCTGCCCCCGCTCCCCCCCCCCACCCCCCCCCTGTGCTGTCATGCCCCGTGTGTCTCCCCTGTTCACCCCCACCACCCGCTCATGCCCAGTGTGTGTGCCCTGTTCCCCCACCCCTTCTCATGCCCTGTGTGTGCCCTGTTCCCCCCACCTCCGCTCATGCCCCATGTGCGCCCTGTTCCCCCCACCCCCTGCTCATGCCCTGTGTCTCCCTCGTGTACCCCCTCAACCCCCACTCATGCCCGTGTGTCTCCTGTTGCCCCCACCCCCACTCATGCCCCGTGTCTCCCTCATGTTCCCCCCAACCCCCACTCATGCCCTGTGTCTCCCTCGTGTTCCCCCCACCCCCCACTCCCGGACTCACTGATGACATCACATGTCTGGCTCACTCTTTTTTCTTTTGCTGACATATCTAGGCCACATGGTTTTCTTCAGTAACAGTCAGAAACTAAAAGTTTTATTTTATTTGTAGACGTTTCCTTCAAGTAGGTTCTTACAGTAATTCCCTTAGAGTCCAGTCACATCATATGAAACATATACATACGGGTAGACACAAGCTTGAAAGACAGCAATCCTTTTTGTGCATAAAGATAATCAATAGACTTATGAGCACTTTCTGATAGTTCTGTTTTTTTTATGGCTGTACTTTCCCTGTATATGGTCATATTTGTATACATTGTACTCACACTACTTTCCTTAGGGTCCAATCACATCAAGTGATACATATACCTAGGGTAAATAGCAGCTTTGAAACTGAGCAATCATTTATTTGCATGAAAATAATCAGTTAAGTTATGAATTGTTTCTGCTACTACTTGTGCTTTTTTGCTAACTTCACTTTCCCTGTATATACCCATATTGGTATGTGTTCTTGTGTCTTTGTGTTTTGTCTATATTAATGCAATTATGTAATACATGTGTTTTATTAGCTACTTATTACATATTTCACAGTACACAAAAATCTATTAAGAAAACAATTATCATTTAATTATTCAACATATTAACATTCCGAATATTATACCTTCATCTTGTACACTGCACACAATGTTATGTTTCTGTATGAGTAGCTTAGTATACTAGATAGAACCCCATAATAGAATGCTATTTATATCAATGCATCGTTCAATGCACTAATTAGGGTATGATATTTATTGCAATGATCCTTGACACTTGTTTCGCAACATTATAATAAGAATCCCTTGTACACATATTTCATGAAAAGTACATACACATGTGATGTCATCAGTGATGTCATCAATGACATTTGTGATGTCATCTTTGATGTCCTGCGTGTTAGTCTTAGCAGTGCACGGTGGTGGCGCGAGTTATCGTTTCTTAGCTTACCATAACTGGCGAATTTCAAGGGTTTTTCGGTTTTACTTGGAACCATAACGTCCCTTTGACAAAGTTTTTTCACTAAATTTCATAGGTTTTTAGTAGCGCAACTTAACCATAATGTCCCTTTAACAAAGTGTTTTCACTGAATATATATATATATATATATATATATATATATATATATATATATATATATATATATATATATATATATATATATAAGCAGGTGGAGGCCACGAGGATCCCTGTGATAATGGCCACCATGTATGTTTACTATTACTGATTACCTCTGTGGGCAAATGCTCCCATGGCCGGGATCCCCGTCCATTTTTTCCATTTTTGCCTGCTGCAGAGAATGGCACAGGATCCAAGCGACCACTGTGGTATTCTGCCCCAGGTGGAAAATTATTAAAATCCAACAGACTGTGAACGTGGAGGTTATCATGCATGCGTTCCAGGTCTGCTTTGCTGGATTCCCCGGCTGAATTCATATGAGGCTGTCAGTGGCTCCTGAACACTCAATACAGTTCATGTGTTGTCTGTAGGGCCATTCATTGTGGAGTTTGCAGCGATTCAGTTGTCATTGATCTTTTTGCTGGTGCATGCGATTCAGTTGAAATTCAGAGGCGTCTGCTTAATAGGACCTGAAATAGCAGTGCCTTATGGAATTAGAATGTAGCAGTTTCATTGGATACAGCAGGGCCTTTTTGTTGGCATATTAAGACATGGGCCTCATTACGAGGTTGGTGCTAGTCATGACTAGCACCAATAACGTGACCGTGTCTGCCCTCGTTCAATGGGGACTTACCGGTCCAGTCCGACCTTGGCGGGACCGGTAAGTCCCCATTGTAAAAGCCATTCCCCATTCCCATTTGAGCCCACGTAGGGCTCAATGGGAAGGGGAAAGGTGTCAATAACGTTACCTCAAATTGCAGTACCGTTATTGACCCCGGTATCCCTTAACGAGTCCCGTCCATAACGCCTGGTAAAACCAGGCGTTAAGGGAGGGACCGCTAAGGGTCCTCGGAATAGGGCGCAAAGGGATTACCGGCACCAGTGTCATTAACGGTGCCCGGTATCCCTTTGCGGCCACCTCAGAATGAGGCCCAATCCCCTTTAACTACCTGTACAATCAACAATACCAACAATATCAACTAACCCTGATTGTGATCCACCACCCTCAACCTAGCATTCACCATTGTATTCAAGCTGAGACCGCTACAGGGGGCAGAGAAAATAGTTGCCTTGATTGAGCGCTCTGCATCTGCCTCCCATTATTAATGTACATGGCTCGTATTTACTGTTGTCCCACACTCCACCGAAGCAACAGGCAGCAGGTCTTGGGGTGGTTGAGGAAAAAAGCCTCCTTAGATGAGGGTCAGCTGGAAAAAAGAGAGTGGAAATGGTTATGAAGCGGAATGAAGCTGGACTGAGGCTGAGAGCCCAGCGAGGATGCAGCTAGGCCCCAGAAGAAATACACAGAAGAGCCAGTAAGAGAAGTGAGGATGGAGAGGGCCATCCAGCAGCGAGTCACAGCACCAGTGCCAGGGCACTGCAGAGAGCTACATGCCCTGCTGCTCACTGACCTGGAGAATTTAGGGAGATCGGGGAAGGATGTCACAGGGAAGACGCATGGTGGGCCTCTATGTAACCATTGGCTGGCCTGCTAAGCCAGTGAAGAGAGAAGGAAACCCTCAACCCCCCCCACCTCCGAATAGAAGTTTGAACGGGTATCATTTGTAGACCTGGGGGGTGAGTGAGGGCCTCTTTGAGGAATTCGACTATCAGCATGGTGGGCGTACGCTGACCGGGGCTTTTTGAAATGTTGAATTAAATAGAATGATGGTAGACCAACCTCAGGAAAATGTGTGGGGCTAATCCAAACACATTTCCCTATGGTCACATCATGACAAATGCATAGAGCCATGTACTCTGGGTGGGCACAGTCTATAGGCACAGTCTGCCCTGTCATATTTAGTTGGGATGTGACAGCCAGAAGTACAGTAGGTCATCTCCAGAAAGGGGGAGTCCAACCTTCCCCGTTCCATGGCCAGCCTGATTGACTAATAAAGGCTCAATTGATCAACCCTGCTCTTTTGTTAGGCCCTGCACCTGTGACAGCAATTAACATACATACCAATTAGAGGGTACTTCAAACAGGCCCACATGGGACCTGGCTGCAGAGGTTAACAAAGGAGACAGGAAACCCAACAACCTTTCATATGTAACTGTTTGAACCTGAAGCCAGCTCCCACCCTCGGTATCACTGAGGCTGCCATGTCTGAGACTGCGTGTTTACATTAGGTCATCCCGGTAAGGGGGAGCCCATTCATAAGGTACGAGAATTTGGTTTGCTGGAGCCAGAGAGTCTGGTCTCGCTGCAGCTTCAAGGGTGACCTGCCGCTTTAATCAGAAACCACAGAAATATCCATTAACCTGAGAGACTCTTGGAACAACAACAGACAGGAAGATGGGTGGGACTCAGTATCACACATTTTCACACCTTTACCTTTACTGTTGCAAAGCTCTCTAGTTATGACCTCACGCATACAGGAGATTGTTAGTAGGGAACCCAGAATTGGTTCATTAAAGTAGGATTAGCCCCCACTAATCACTGTGGCCCAATTGGCTGTAAAAGAAGGCCAAGCCAATTTGTTGGGAGATCATCTGAATGCTTCAACAGAAGAAGAAAGAAGAACTCATCCTTGGACCCTGGCAGAAGGTACAGTCTACCTTACATCTTCTGTGAAGGAAGGACAGGATTTCCAAAGAGGGAAGCAATATCCATCCCCTAAACATCTCCCTTGAAACAGAGGGAGATAAAGAACCCAGAGGACCCTCCAGAATCCATACCCAGCCAGCACAATGCGTGCCCAGCTATCCTCTGTAGCAAGCTCCCTGGACAGGGAATTCCAGAAGGTCTCTGAACCTAGAGCCAAGGACAAGGCAGTTGCCTGTAACACACACCACAGCTGTGGGGCATCCTCCTTAAAGGTCAACATGAGCCCATTGAAGAAGCTGGGAGAAGGGCCTCGACAATCATCTACTGATGTCTGCCTTATAGGACATTTTTCGAGCCAATCAAGTTCCTCAAGCTGCAACTGACTGCAACGCTGACCGTTGTCAAGCTGAAGTCGCTTAAAGACATCCGGGACATCTCGACCAGTGCTCCATAAACACTGACCAGCACTGAGACAACAATTCCTGATCCCAAGCCGCTGTGTAGGCCAGTCTGCAGCCGTTTGTCCAGCTGGGCTTGTCGAAATGTCTTGCTGCCTGATACCCACTGCTGACTCCATTCTTGAACTCTTTCACGGATGCTGCAACGCACCCTGAAGCCGACTCGACCCTGTCGAGCAGAAAAAACACCTACAGCCAAAGGTACATTGTGGTTCTGTCCCCCTGGTCCTTCCCGGAAGGCCCATAGAGACATATTAAGACCCATTGCTCCCAAGTAACCTTAAACTCTTGTGGTATGTAGTATCTCATTGTTATAGCGTTTTGTGGTTTGTTTATACTTATGGGCAGATAGCTATAGAGATGGAAAATGGAATGTAGTGCAAATATTTATATTTAACCAGTTTGTACATGGCCGTGCTTGTTAGAAGTTTGAATGCTTTCATAAGTTTGAATGCATTCAGTGTTTTGAAAGATCTTTCACACTTGGACTGAAAGCCTGATCAGTTTTCTGTCGCAGTGTTTCCTTTCACGCACTGTATCTTTTCCAGTTGAGTTGTTTGCATGTGATCTTTGTTTTGTAAGTATCTATTCTATCTTTTCTCATTTTTATATGTTCTCATGTAGGCAGTGAGTGTGTGCATGGACTGTATAAAAGGGTGAGGCAAATGACGGGTTTTCTGGAGAGAATGGTGGTGTGTATGTGGTTATGGATGTGATGTATATTTATGGTTTACCCGAATGTTAGCTGAGTTATCTGATGGTTGCCTGGGTACTGTGGGCGTGGCAGGCCTGACTCTCTGTGTGGCAGATGGAGTGGAAGGAGATACGTTTCGATGGTTGTTGAATGTGGTCATGATTGTATGTGCTTGCAGGTGGCAGCTGTAAGGCCCGGCAGTGGCAGTCCTGAGCAGGTGGTGATCAGTGTCTTAACTTGGTGCTGAACATTAGATGCAAGATTGTGGAATACATTTTGAAGGTTTGTAATTGTGATATGGTTTTGGCCTTACGGAGTATGAAAAATGCATTAAGGTATTAGATCACCATTATGAAAAGACAGTGAGCATTATTTTAGAAAGATATAATTTTGGCAAGCGCAAGCAAGACGAGAATGAAACTGTGGAACAATTCATCACAGCGCTGCATGGATAAGCCACATCATGTGAATTTGGGAATACACTTGATGAGAGACTTCATGATCAGTTCATGTTAGAGTGTAGAGACAGCTAAATAAGAGAAGCTCTTTAGTCCAAATGGTATCCTGCTATAGAAGAAGTAATCTGAGTTGCTAAGGAAGTGGAGCACACTAATAAGTGTGTAAAGGAACTTGAAAGAAGAACAGATGATGAGAATAAGAAAGAGTGAATAGCACCAACCCCAGACGACTTGACTGTGCACGGAATTGACTACACAAAGAAGAAAGCTTTGTTCAAAAAAGATATGTCGCCAGTTAATAAAAAATATCAAAACGGCAAGGAGAAAGGAGAAGCAAGTGACAAACGTCAATGTTTCAGATGTAATAGTTTATTTCATATAGCCACGAGTGACAAATGTCCAGCTATAAAAGAGTTATACAAAAGATGCAGTAGGAGGGGTCATCTCACTAGCTGTTGCAGAACAAAAAAAGGAAAACATAAATTGTTTGGAGGAACTATGCAAAAGTTGTGAAGAGTGTACATTTGCAGTTGATGAATTTGTGTCTTCTGGAAACAACACTGATGATGATGCCGACATAGAAAAGTGAATGGCTATGATAGAGTTAAGTAACAAACAAATCGGCATGGTGATTGATTCTGATGCAAAATATACTCTACTGCCCAAGTTTCTCTTTGATAAATATTTTGAAACTGGGATAAAGCTAAATGTGATTGATATCAAACCAGTAGCATACGGAGTCAAACAAATTGAAATTATTGGTTGGTTTTGGGCAATGATGAAGTTTAAAGACAGATCAGCTAAAGGAAAAGTATTTGTAACAGTGAAAGGAATGCAACCTCGTTTGAGTTGGTCTCATCAAGCTAGATTGAAGATAAAACTGGATCCCAGTGCCGAGTCTATGCTGTAGATCCGGAATCACAAAAAGGAACTTTTGAAGAACATATTGGGCCTCATTACGAGTTTGGAGGCAGCCATGCCCTTAATAAGGGCATGGCTGCCTCCAAACTCAGGTCCAGGTTCCCTGAATGGGGAAATACCGGGCTATTCTGACCTTGGAGGCCCCAGTATGTCCCCATCCAGGGATCCCAGACCCGGACCATCCCCATTCCCATTTGAGCCCCATAGGGCTCAATGGGAATGGGAAGCATGCTAACAATGGGCCCGTTAATGACGGGCCCGTTGTTAGCATGCTAGTCCCCTCACGGGACCCGCAAAGGACATCTGGTGAAACCAGGCATCCATAGCGGGTCCCGCGAGGGGACCTCGTAATGGGGTGGTAAGAGGTTAACTGCGCTGGCACCTTTGCTGGCGCCATTAACCCTTTACTGCCCCTCTCGTTATGAGGCCCATAGTCTTCAGAGAAGAACTGGGTGTGTTGAAGGATTTCAACCATAAAATCAGGCTAAAACATGATGCTGTTCCGGTGGTACAAAAATTGAGGCCAGTACCGTTGAACATTAAGTCAGCTGTGAAAGAGGAACTGGAAAAATTAATGGTTGAAGGTGTGATTGAAAGAATTGAGGTTGTGCATAGATCTTAGATGTGTTAATAAATGTGTCATGCCCGATAAGCACCCTTTACCGAATATAGCTGAGATGTTGGGTACTATTAGAGGTGCAAAAATTATGAGTACGTTGGACTTAAGGTCTGCTTACAATCAAGTAATGTTACATCCCATGTCAAGAGACATTACTGCATTCATTACCAGTGAGGGTTTATTTTGTTGCAAAATAATGCATTTTGGTCTTGTTTCTGCTGCAACAGTGTTCCAAAGAATAATGTACCCGCTTTTTCATCAAATGCAGGGCATTTTATGCTTTCAGGATGATTTGTTAATATATGGTAAGGATCCAAGGGAACATGATGACAGGATTTATAAGGTTCTAAATATATTTTAAACTGCTGGACTTACTTTGAGTAAAGATAAATGTACGTTCAATAGGTCTACCATATCTTATTTAGGGCATGAGATATCAGAGAAAGGTATCAGACCTAAAGGGGAACTAGTCAACAACATTTTGAATTTTGCTAGCCCAGATAACCAAGAGAAGTTAATTTCATTTTTAGGGGATAGCTGAATTTTATGCAAAGCTTATTCCTGACATTTCACATGAGAAATGAGAAAATTAGTGAAAAATAATGTGGGATTTGATTGGAATGAAGTGTGTGAAGATGAATTCAACAAAATAAAACATGATTTGAATGCTGCACCTACACTTAAATCTTTTAATCCAAACATTGCCAGTATTATTACAACGGATGCCAGCAACCATGGTGTGGGGGCTGTTTTATCAACAGTAGAATGTAGAAGTGAATATCCAGTTGCATTTGCTTCAAGAGTTTTAAGGCAAGCTGAGACAAATTATTCCACTATTGAGAAAGAGCTACTAGTTGTTAAATGGGCAGTTGAAAAGTTTAGATAATTTATTTGGGGTTCAAGGTTTGTTGTGAGGTCCGATCACAAACCTCTTGATAAAACGTCATCTAGAATTAGGAAATGGGTAGCAAGTCTACAAGAATATAATTTTGAAGTGGAATTCATACAGGTTGTTAAGAATAAGTCCGCTGATTGTCTTTCAAGATTAACCAATGTGGTTGAGATTGTGGATGATGACGAGGGTGATGAGGAGGAGCACATTTTGAGCATATGTCAGGATGTTGTATTTGAGGATGAATGGTTGAAAGCAATGGAATTGGATGAAACTCTCACAAAGGAGAGTTGCTTAATAATGGTGTAAAAGGTAATGCAATCAGGAAAGGTGTTTTGCCGGATGCAGTAAGACATGTGTTTGATGAATTACATTTGCATAAAAGTATAGTTTTGAGAAATGGAAAACTTTATCCGCCTGTAGCGGTGAGGAAAAATATTTTACAGATAGCTCATGACGGACATCAAGGGATGACAAAAACAAAGCAGAGGGTCAGACAGGATTTTTGGTGGCCTGCTGTTGATCTGGAAATAGAAAGACTCATCCGTGATTGTTGCAGTTGTGAGGATTCAGCTAAAGGATATGTGGATTGGAAAATACTGATAACATTAACTTCAATTCCCACGTTACCTTCAGACAGAGTTGGTTTAGATATTGTAGGTCCCATTAGATGTCAAGATAATTTAAAATATGGAATGGTGCTTATTGACATGTTGTCCAGGTGGGTAGAAGTGAAGTAGGTGCAAAACATTTGTTCAAAAGATGTTATTGCAATTTTAGACAAAATATGTAAACTTGAAGGGTATCCAACCACAATAATCACTGACAAATTTCAATTTATCATCCCCAAATGAACGGAATTGTTGAGAGATTCAACAAAGTAATTAAAAATAGCATAAGGTGTGGGTTGGTGAACCATACAGAATAGAGGGTGACGGTTGAAGATACCATACTAGCACGTAGGTTTACGCCACATTCCACTACTGGAATTTCTCCATTTGAAATACTTAGGGGTAGGAAACACAACACAAGATTATGTCCAGCATGGTTGGGAAGTGCATGAGTCAAGAATGTTGATTGTGAAGAAGTGAGCAGAAAAGTGTTACAGAAACAAGAATGTAATAAACAAAGGTTTGATGTGAGGAATGCGGTAAGAGAAAATCAAATCAAAGTTGGTGACTGGGTGAGAATAAAACTCCTGGGGATGAGTGCCAAGGGTTTGATCCAGTTCAAACAGTCAAAAGATTCCATGAGTCCATTAAAGTATCTGATGGAAGAGTTTGGAATCTTAACATTAACACTGGGTTGAATGGTCATGATAAACGTGTATGTACAAGACCATTGTATCTCAAAGATTATGTAAGTTAAAAAAGCTATGTTTCATGTTCATTGGAAATGTTTTAGGAATTCTACACATATTTTGCAACTGGTATACATGTTTTGTGGAATTTTGTATGCAATGCACTCACATTAGAATTAAGATGTTTATATGTTCCATCTAATGTTAAGTTGTAACATGAAAAGGGGAAAGTGAGTGTGGCATTTTATGTATTGCATTTTAGTACTTGCTTTAGCAATTTTAGGTATTACTTTTAACATGTATGTGTTTTTAGTTACTGTAAAGAAGGGAGGTGTGTAGTATCTCATTGTTACAGTGTATTATGATTTGTTTATACTTATGGGCAGCTAGCTATACAGATGTAACATGGAATGTTGTAGGATAATAGGATGCTAGAATGAAGGGGGACAGAAGAAGGATGCATTTGAGAGGATCAGTTACGCAGCTGAATCTGATGTGACCGGTGGGTTATTAATCCTGTACTTAAATAAACTCTATCAAACTACAAAATAACATCCTTAAATGCATCCTTATCTCCGGGAAAGATAAGGTGGGGGGTAACAAAGTTTTGGGAAATTGGGGGGTATCTGTGGGGTATTTTAAGACCTAAGACAGACCCCCCCTACAATTAAACTGCATTTAGCAGTTACCAAGAAACCATGCGGTGCTGTGTTTGCTGAGCACCTATTCCCTGACTTACCAAAACTGAATTTAGCAGCTACCAAAATAATGGCTGCACTCTGTTTCTTCAATCAAAGAAAATAAATTAAATGAAGAATGGCTCTGCACTGCAATTGTCCTCCTTTCATTTTAAAACATCCCAAAGCTGTGCCCTTCATGGAAACCTACCCTGGCACTTGTGGGGCAGGGATTTTCAACACTGCCAACAAAAATGGGCCTGCATGGCCTCAGTCCCCTGAATGACAAAGTTATGTGCTGCAGCGAAAAATGACATGCATTCCAGATGACATCGCCCTGGTGACCTTTTTTATGTTAAATAGCACAAAATTCATTTCATGCAACCTAGCCCTGCCTGTGTCTTGCATCTGAATGCCATGAAATCAGATAAACCCTGTTGAACAGCATTGTTTTCATCTTATCAAGTCTGTGAAAAGCAGGAGTTACATTTCCGTTCGCACGGCTAGCATTTCGCTTTGAAAACAAAGTTGAAAGGGGCCCCTAGGGGACCCTGATGTCTATGGAAACAAGGCGAGTCACCACACATGATAGATACGCCAGACACAAGGTTGTATTCCCAAATCTAGGGTTTATTGTAAAACAAAAGTCTCAGTTGGCCAACTCGGTCTCACGCCCCGCGACCTTGAGGGACGCAAGAGAGTGAATTACGTACATCAGTTACATATATACAAAATGCATATCAAACAATCAGCTGTGACATGTTTAACACCCCCCTTTTATTGGGTTTCTTTGAACTTGGTGTGATGATGGACATCTCCAACAACTATGACACCTTCAAACATCTATTCTAGCAACAATTTGCAATTTGTGAGTGCAAAGGCATCTTTCAGTTGTTGAATAGAACACAGCGCTTCTGTTCTTGGAAGCGAGCTACATACGGGGGGAAGAGTTGCATTCCGGACCTTGCTATCTATTAGGTGATATTCGTGTCCTGGGAGCCGACACGCTCTAGCGGGCTCAGCAAAGGGGGCCGTAAGAAAAGCATAACTCAAGCCTTTGCGGTATTATTCTAACATATTCTACCATATAACGAGACTGGCTGGCAGCTGCGAAATGATTAAATGCCCTGCAGCTCTGCTTCAAGGCTACATTCGGGAGGGAGCCAGGCATTCTTCCTGGCGCTGCCTACGTTTGTGTTTCAACGAACTCTTGTTATCCTCTCGGCCCCGCGGCCTTGTCCTTTTCACACACAGACAACAATGTTTTACAGTCGAGCAGTGTAAGCAGAAAATATACTGCGAAGCAATAGGAACAGAAAGCAATGAGCAATGGTTAGAAAACAAAATGGCAATTCTTGTTACATCAAAATGGTCGTTCATTGGCAAACTCGAAAACCTATATTCTGTCATATCGTGCATGAGACGTTTGGCCCACGGCCACCAAAATGCGTTTGCGGTCACAAAGGTATCAATTTTTCTAGACTAACAAACCCTCCTTTGGCCGTATGCCAAATGTCTCATCTATTTATTGAAACCTCCTCTAGTGATGATGAGTCTGAAGTACTTATGTCTGAATTTTGCATGCTATCGTAGACATCATCGTCTTCATCAATATCTATTGCCATCAACTCTTTTACTGCTCTCACCCCATTTGGGTCTGGGTCAGTTCGACCATGAGGTTGTTTTTTCTTTGTCATCATATGCATACATCCTTCCGTGCATCCCTCAGTTACCTCAGCGCAAACTATGGGTAGACAATGTATACAACAACAGCACGTTAGGAATATCCCAAACAGCACTACTAAAATTGAGATCAACTTCCGTCCCCAAGAACGTAGTATTCCCCAAAACCAAGATCCTATTCCCCAGCTCCCTTCTCCAGTAGGGAGTTCAGAGCTTAGGATGTGCATTTTCTTTATTGCTTCAAAGATCGTGGGGGAATAGTCATCGACATAAACGCAACATGCAGATCCCACTTTTTTGCAAATTCCCCCACGATCAATCAGGATCACATCAAGAGCCATTTTATTTTGCAGCGTCATTAACCTGATTCCTCTTTCTTCCAACGTCATGTTAAATAGTATATCTGTTGTTGTGTTTATTGTATTTTTTAGGATTCTGGACAGTTGCCTTATATTATAGGAGTTCACTATCGGCCCTAAGAATGGAATGAATGATTTTGCTACATCAGTTGCTATTAAAACACCCTCGTCAGTCCTTTTGACTCTGGTTCTGGATAATCTGGCCATGGCTGCTGTTTCTAAGAGGAATACTCCTGGGAACAGTAGCCCTAGGTAACATGTACCTCCTGGGCAACTAAGGATATGCTTTTCCTCCACATATAAAATAAACTGGATCACCTACATATACTGGTTCTATTTCCCATTTTAATACCACTGTATTCATGCAACCAGTATATGTTCCGACTGAAAAAGATTCCTTTCTTTTTTAGACAAAAAGGGACAGTTCTTGGGCTATAATTCACCGTGTAACATGGGGGAATTGCATCTTAGTCCCCTTCCGTTCTTACACGAAACGTCATTACAGATGTTTTTTCTGGTGGGGACAATCTATCTCGTCTATTTTGTCGTGTTATCTTTCGTGTACTTTTCCTTGTGGGCTCTGGGGCTATTACTTGTGCTTTATGGAAAATGGAACAACCCACAGGCTTCATTATTATCTCATCAAAGTCATTCATGTTGGTTCTGTCTAATTGACCCTTACTACTCTCATTCCATTTCCCATAGAACATTGCACCTAAAGATGCACTACATGCAGAACTTAATGGTAGTGGCTGCACATACCACCCTATTCCTTTCACAGCATGCTGTGGTAAATGGGCACATACCCAGCAATTTGTATTCTTCAGAATTGCATGTGTCATGTTCATGATCAATAGCAAAGTATTATTTCCAAAACCTTCCCTGTGTCTTTCTTCCATTGGGGGCAGGGTATAAGTGATCACCTGAACCAGGCTTTCAGTAGTGGATATATTAATTATTGGTAAAAACATTTCTAATGGGTGTATTGTTTCCACCCACCATAATATTAGGGCTGTCGATATTGGGGCTACCGCGTTCATAAAGCACATTATTATTGTCAGTATCAGAATACAATTTGTTTTACCATGCGTTTTTCTTAAGCTTACAGTCTTTATAATTGACTCATTCTCAGCGGTGGTGGTGCAGGAGGAGGCTGGAACCGGTCCCGGCATGTTTCTCGTCGTCCTTCTTCTTTCTTATCACAGTTTGTTGTGGATCTCTCTCTTCGTCGCGCTTGCTCTGATGTTAATAAGTTCAATGGAATTGTCACAGTTCAGTTCTGCCTGTCCTATTTAGCCTGGATTCGATTATTCGTTTTTAGGCGAGATCACTTGTCCTTTCTTATACTGCTCAGAGGACCTTTGATCAGATATCTTATCGCCTTAGTATCATGTGCGCCCAGCTTGTCCGCTCTGGTTCAGGACACATGTACTTTTAATCAGTTATCTCACTTGCCAGAGTACCATGTGCGCCCAGTTGTCTGTTCTGGTTCAGGACACATGTACTTTTTATGATCGCACCGAGGAGCTGCAAGTCTTGAATTGTCCGACTTGCACAATTCACACGCTTCTCTCCTCTACACCTCCAGTTCCTTCTCCGTCCATGAGCTGAACCAGAGGTTGACATAAACACCAAAAAGAACTGCGGATCACTTTGTCTTCCGAGGCCGCAAGTTGTATCGCCTTGCTCCTGGTATCGTATGATCCGTGAACAGTGCCGGTGCACTTCCAGATACAGGCTTAAAGTCAGCCTATTGCGCTACTGCAGGTGCTGGTGTGCGCCGTGCAAATGATGCAGATCCATTCTTTGGCGTGCTGGCAAGTGCTGGTGGGCGCCAAAGGGGTACACGATTTGTTTCTGCTGGTATTTGCAAGGCAGATTTCGTGTCGGCCAGCAGTGATGTCGATTCTGCTGGGCAACGTTGGGGCACTCTTTGCCCTTCCCCCTCTTTGGCAATCGTCTCAGGCTTTGTTTCGAGTTTCACTTCTCGTTTTTGCAGATTAGGTGGCTGCTTACTGGCAACAGTTTCTTTTGTTTCTGGGACCACTGTCTCTTTCCGGTCATCAGTGTCAGGCAAGTCTTTTACTGCAGTTGGAATCTTCTTGGCATGGGTGGCATGGATCCACAACTTCCTTCCATCCACCCGTATTGCTGTCTGCGTCGCCAAGAGTACTTGATAGGGCCCGCGCCACCTGGGTGCTAATGATGACTTTCTTTCAAAATCTTTTAGCAGCACCCAGTCTCCTGGGTCCAGCGCGTGCCCCGGACCGGTATATCTCACTGGTAATGCCTCCTGCACCTGCTGATGAATCAAATGCAATTTCCTCATTAAAAGGCAACAATAAGTACTAAGCACAGGATGTTCTATCTCACTAAGTCGTTTTGGCTGAGGTGCGCACCATACATTTGCCGGCCTCCCCATCACGATCTCGTATGGCGAGAGCCCAGTTTTAGCCTGTACAAACGTACGCATGCATAATAGTGCTATTGGTAATGCATCCACCCAACTCAACTTGCTTCCCGCACAAATCTTGCTAATCTTTGATTTTCAGAATCCCGTTGTGCCTCTCCACAAGACCGGCAGAACTCGGATGCCTTGAACTATGGAATCTCTTATCAATCTGAAGACCAGCACATATGTGTAATACCACTGCGCCCACAAAATGTGGTCCATTATCAGACCATAGGACACGGGGCAAGCCAAATCTGGAAAAGTACTCCTTCAACATTACTTTTGCCATGCTCATTGCTGTGCAGTCCTTCAAGGGATATGCCTCCACCCACTTACTGAATGCACAGATCACCACCAAGACGTATTTTAAGTTTTGGCACCTCTCCATTTCTATGAAATCAACATGAATCACCTCAAATGGCATAGAGGGCGGGCCAAAACTGCCTGTTGGAGTCACTGTTCCCTTCCCTACATTGTGTTGCAAACACGTGATACAGTTTTGCACCAACCTCTCTGCATTCTTTTTTATGTTTGCATTCTGCCAAACTGTAGAAAGGTGCTGTATTATTTTCTTTGCACAGATGTGTGTAGGGCTGTGGGCCATTGTGACCATTGCAGTCACGTACGAATTTGGCAACATCCAGTTTCTAGTTCCCTTGTCCACCCAACAACCCTCCAGATCCAACTCAGCAGATCCCTCTGCCCACCCCTGTATTTCGTCAGCTGTAGCTTCAGCCTGCATTTCTTTGACAGTGGAAACTCCATTTTCTATCATACAGGGTACTTCCTCTGTCTGAACCGTCATCATTTTTGTATTCAAATCAGTGGCAGTTTGTTTCGCAATTCTGTCTGCAAACGCGTTTCCCTCTCCTACTTTGCATGTTACTTTTTTATGTGCCTCGCATTTCACTATTGCTAGGCGCTTTGGAAACGTGAGTGCAGACAGCAATCGTACAATCAAAGGGCCATGTTGAATTCTGGCGCCATGTGATGTCAAAAAGCCTCTCTCAGCCCAGAGTCGACCAAAGTTATGAACCACTCCAAAAGCATACTGACTATCAGTATATATATTCACATTCAAATTTTCAGAAATCTCGCAGGCTCTTGTTAATGCTCTTATTTCTGCGGCTTGTGCTGAATTATAGGGAATTCTTTTGCTTTCTACAACGCTCTTTAGGGTAGTAATAGCATATGCGGCAGTTGTCGTGACATCTGGTAATTTAAAACATGAGCCGTCACAAAATAACTCTCCATCTGGCTCTTTCTGTCGGATATCACTTAAATCAACTCTCCCCTTGCTTTCTTCCTCAGTGACCATTAAGCAATCGTGGGGGGGTGATTCATTCTTCCCAATTTCTTTTATGGTTGGTGGCATTAATTCTGCAGGATTCAAAGCGCTACACCTCATAATTTGGATATGGGGCGCAAACATGAAAATTTCATATCTTGTCACTCTAGCAGAGGTGAGGTGTTGCATCTGTGTCCCATTTAATAGAACGTCTATGGCATGTGGCACCATCAAAATGAAAGTGTGCCCCAATACCATCCCTTCCATTTGTTTCACTGACGCAGCAGCCGCCACGACAGATCGCAAACATCGTGGTAGAGCGCGCGCTACAGGGTCCAGCACAGAAGAAAAATAGCCGCACAGCCTATTTCTTCCACCTTGTTCCTGTGTCAAAACCACCAATGCACATTCTTCACTTTCACACACAAATAGTCTAAAAATGTTCTAATAATTTGGCGTACCCAAAACTGGAGCCGAGCATAATGCAGTTTTCAATCCATCAAATGCTTTCTGACATTCCTCATCCCACTGCAAAGGCATAACCGCATCCTTTCTAGCTAAATTCACCAGCGGCTTCACAATTAACGCAAAATTACCAATCCATTGTCGGCAATATGAAGCCATGCCTATTATGGCTCTGACTCCTTTTGTGTCTTTGGAATAGGCATACAAGAAATACTTTCTATGCGTTCTGGCGTTAGTCTTCTCCCTCCTTTCGAAAGTAGGTAGCCAAAATAGGCCACCTCCTTTCGATTATATTGAAATTTCTTCAAACTAGCTTTATGGCCATGTGCCGCTAGGTGTGACAGTAATAATACAGTTCTTTCTTTACAAATCTCCTCTGTGTCTGCAGCTAGCAATAGATCATATATGTATTGCAAGAGTACACACCCCACGGGTAATTCCAGCATGTCTAGCTGCTCTTTTAATGCTCTACTGTAAATACTTGGACTTTCCGTGTAACCTTGCGGAATCCGCGTAAATGTAAATGATCGTCCTCCTAATGTGAACGCGAACAAATATCTGCTGTCCTTGTCCACTGGAATACTGAAGAACGCGTTTTTCAAATTTACTACACTAAAATATTCTGCTGAAACAGGCATCATTGTCAATATTGTAGTGACGTCTGGTACTAGAGGGAATTGTGGATCTACTACCTTATTCAGTGCGTGCAAATCAATTATGAAACGGTATGGTACCTCATTGCCTCCTTTTTTATACACCCGAAGAATCGTGCTGTTGCATGTACTGCCTGTAATTTCCTCGATTACCCCTAATTTCACCAAATCTGTAACAATACTCTTCAATCCTTTCTCACCTTCAGCCGAAATTTTGTATTGGGGTATTCGCGGTAGGGTAACACCTTCTTTCAAAATGATCTTTACTGGCTCTATCTTTAAACATCCTACATCATTATCATGCATTGCCCATATACAGGTTGGTACTTTACTTAGTTCCCCTGGTAACGCTTCGGACATGAATTCTGACACAGGGGCATCGTGTCGCCAAATCGTTAGAAACACTCCATCTGCCGTGCAATGTATATCGGAACCTAGTTTTTTCAACAAGTTTAATCCCAACAAGTTCTCCCCACAATGTTCTGTTAAAAGGAAAGGACAATGTTCAGTGAATGGTCCTATAGTAACTGGGACTGGTTTGGACACTGGGTTTATGACTGGTGTACCTGTGAACCCTACGGAAATATTCTTTTGCCCTGACAGTGGTATATCCGGAACCAAGTGATGGTCTATTAAACACTTCTGTGCTCCTGTATCTACAAGAAAGCGGTGCTCCTCATTCCCGACTCTCATTTCTACGTAGGGTCCTCTCTGATTCACAGGAATAGACACTGGTTCCGACCCCTGTCCTGGGTGTCCTATTAGGGAAATAACACATCGTCCGATGTGTAATCATTACTATTACTGTAATACGTGTTTGGCTGTGTATCGAAAACGTTCCCACTCTTTCCTCTATTTCCCCCACTCTGGTTTCCATATTGTTGATTTTGCTGTCCCTGACTCTGGTTTGGGGCATTTTGGTTTTGGCCTTGGTTTTGATAACTCTGTTATTGTGATGCTGCTGCATACTATTCCTATTTGGTGCATTCGCTCCTGGGTGTCCTCTATGCTGTCTCCTCTGACCAGACCCATTTCTATTCTGTAGATGCGGACATTGCGCTCGCCAATATCCTTCCTCCTTACAATAAGCACATTGATTCTGTCCCACTGTTCCCCCATACATATTCAAATTACTCTTTCCTTGCGTGTTCCCTCGCCCTATATTATGTCCTGTTACTTGCTGCAATAGTACCTGTGTTCTTATTAGACATTCTTTCAAGTCTACCCCCATCTGCTTTAGCAATGATAATTCGTTCACCATCTTCTTCTGCCCTGGAGATGGTAACTGCTACCGTTTATTATGCGCCCCCTTTTCCCCCTTCCCAGGTCTCCCGATATCCCTACTCAGGTGTAGCAAACATTTCGGCATAATCATTATCTAATTCATCTTTGAGTTCAAAAAGTCTATATACATGTTCTCTCACTTCTTCATTCCTCTCCCTACAGCGTGCTAATGCATTCAAATCTAACAATCGCTGCGGTGGTAATTTCCCAATGAACTGTTTCCATTTCTCCACCAAATATTCACCCATGCATTCCAACACTACCTGTCTTTCGTTGCTTCTTCGGAAGTCATACATCGAAGCCAATGCTGCCGTCCCATCATTCCCGTCTATATACATCTCTGCCTGTTGCTGCAATTCCACCTTCCTTTCTTTGCTGATTGCGCTGCGAGTTACCCTTGTGCATCCCCGTTGGTCAGTCCCACCTCTTGCCCCCGTGGTTTCAACTTCAACCCCGGGAGGAACGGACGCTACCGAGTATGTGCCTGAGGTGGGAGGTGCGGATGGGACAATGGGAACAGGGAGTGTCTGTTGTGGGCCTGGTTGGCTAATAGGAAGTGTTACGCACGCGGTCTGTGGCTGTGGGAGGGCTTGAGCTACTGGAGGGGGAGCTTGAGCTACGGGTGGGGTCTGGGCAATAGCTACTAACGTGCCTGGTCTTACTTCTGATCTTGCGCCTTATTTTGTATGGGTCAATATATTTTCTATCAATTCATCTGCTATGTGTAATTCTCGTTGTGGGTATATCTTTTCTATATTCAACTGGTCACACCTACCTGCCCTTCTTAGACTCTCAGTCCATTCCTCCTCTTCTTTCTCTTCCGCTACTTCACTTTTCGATTTATGCCTGCGCGCATGCTTTGCTCTGCTTTTAAATCGGAGCATTGCTTCCTTTCTCCAGTCTTTAATAGTCTAATATGCTGCAGGATGCACTTTCTTTCTTATCAACACCCTTTCCAGGTTGTCTATCCTCGCTATATCAAAACTACCATTAATCGGCCACTGATGGTCTTGTTGCTTTCTGGTTTGCCTATGCCAAGTCTCACAGAATATTATCGCACCCACTCCATACTTCACATACATCTCATACGCCGGCGTTCCAAAGATTGTCTACCACAGCGGAAAAACCCTGCTAAGGTAGACAATACCCCAGGCATGTTTCAACCTTCCCCCTGGTTAATCAACCTTACCTAGGGTGTTTGATTTTGCAAAGTCAACTCTCAACCAATATCAGGATTACTTTAAATCGGGGAATGACTCACCTGATAAATCAAGTCATCTGTATACTGACGCACCAAAGGACGTCGTGTCTGCGTTTCTTGGCTTCCGCCTCGTTTCGGGACCCTCGCCTCCTTGTTCTCTAGCCAGGCATGTTGATCACGGATCAGATGTGTGCCGATCTGCAAAGGAGACTCTCATCACTTTTACAGGGCGCCCCGAACACCTCTTGATCCCGGCTCGATCGTCCCGTCCTCGCTGTTCTCCGCCTTACTCAATTACAAAGTTATGCGATGGAACAAGTGGGGGAGGGTCCCTATTCAGGCGCCATCTTGAAAGGGGCCCCTAGGGGACCCTGACGTCTATGGAAACAAGGCGAGTCACCACACATGATAGATACGCCAGACACGAGGTTGTATTCCCAAAGCTCGGGTTTATTGCAAAACAAAAGTCTCAGCTGGCCAACTCGGTCTCACGCCCCGCAACGTGGATCTCTAGACCTCAAGGGACGCAAGAGAGTGAATTACGTACATCAGTTACATATATACAATATGAATATCGAACAATCAGCTATGACATGTTTAAACCCCCCTTTTATTGGGTTTCTTTGAACTTGGTGTGATGATGGACATCTCCAACAACTATGACACCTTCAAACATCTATTCTAGCAACAATTTGCAATTTGTGAGTGCAAAGGCATCTTTCAGTTGTTGAATAGAACACAGCGCTTCTGTTCTTGGAAGCGAGCTACATAGGGGGGGAAGAGTTGCATTCCGGACCTTGCTATCTATTAGGTGCTATTCGTGTCCTGGGAGCCGACACGCTCTAGCGGGCTCAGCAAAGGGGGCCGTAAGAAAAGCATAATTCAAGCCTTTAGCAGTATTATTCTAACATATTCTACCATATAACGAGACTGGCTGGCAGCTGCGAAATGATTAAATGCCCTGCAGCTCTGCTTCAAGGCTACATTCGGGAGGGAGCCGGGCATTCTTCCTGGCGCTGCCTACATTTGTGTTTCAACAAACTCTTGTTATCCTCTTGGCCCCGCGGCCTTGTCCTTTTCACATACAGACAACAATTTTTTACAGTCGAGCAGTGTAAGCGGAAAATATACTGCGAAGCAATATGAACAGAAAGCAATGAGCAATGGTTAGAAAACAAAATGGCAATTCTTGTTACATCAAAATGGTAGTTCATTGGCAAACTCGAAAACCTATATTCTGTCATATCGTGCATGAGACGGTTGGCCCACGGCCACCAAAATGCGTTTGCAGTCACAAAGTAGAGGAATCCATTTTTCTAGACTAACAAAGTAACACACGCAAAATTCTTCAAAGAAGCTTTCTCTCTGATTTGCTATGTGTCAGTTTCACAGAACCCATTTACCACACATATTCCTTTATAGAAGAAATGACCAGAGCTATGAAAAGCTTGTTGGAAAGTAGATGCCCAAAGAAAATGTGCACTGCAGCACCGCAATGGCAATCTCAATATGAACTGAAATAAAGACACGTGTGAAATCTGCTTTTGTAAAACAAGAAAACTGCTCTTTGAAAGTTAAAAGGAAAATAATACTGTAGGGCAAAAAAATGTGTACATTGTGTTGTGTTGTATTTTCCCCCCAAAGACAAATCCTCCTAGCTAGTCTCAGGAATTGCTATCAAACCAGTTTGCAAGAAAGGCATTTTCTTCACAAACTCTGAAAGGGCCAATGTGGGGGATTTCACAATCTCGACAATGGTTAGCCCTGTAACAGAGGTGGGAATTCTTGTTGACACCTCTCCTCAGCTGCAACTGCCTAGGATCAAAGAAGTAGTCATGACAACCTGTGTGCCAGTGGGCCGGAGAGAGACATTTGGCTTGGGGGGTTGGAAAGACTGCCCACCTTTGGGTGACAGAGCCAGCCCATCTGGGTCAAAAGACTTTTCTTATTAAGACTTTTATTTCTGCAATCTGAAAATGCAGTAATGTGAAATTTTAACAGTTTGAATGTAATTTTTGCACCTTTAAAACAGGACGATGTGGACCTCTCTAGCATGGGGGGGAAGCAAATGCCAGAAAAGTTATATTTCTGGGCGAATTGTACATGACACGGTTATGAAAGTTAGATGTAGATATGTCCCACATTGATATGCTTCAGTGTACCTATGTATAGAATTTTAGGGGAAATATTCGCCATAAAACTGCAGCGTAACCCTTTTCACGGGATAATCTAGTCACGAAAATATAGTTTTAGTAGAACTGGTCATTTTCCTTTTGAAATCGATTTTCCCTGTGTACTGCTTTTACAAAAAAATCCGATTTTCTCTCCCTCTCAACAATCCTATCCTGTGACCCATTAAAAGTCACCCTTTCACTGGAGTCCCATCCCTGTTATGTGCCTTTGTATATTACCATAAAAATCGATTTTTGATAATGGCTGTTTAGCTCATTTTCCAAGCTGTTTTGTCATTTTAAACCCTTGAAACAAAGCAATTGCAAATTTTGCCACGTGTGATTCTTGCTGCACTGTCTTTCCTTCCAAACTCGATTTTCCACATTGTATGCCTCTGCTCAGTACATTGCCTTGTAGTTTGTGAGTTTTCTTGCCTTTCTGATCAAGCCACACACATTCGTGCTTTCTCCATTCAACCGCACATGTAAAATGACCGTTTAGTAATTCCGAGTGCCGTTTTGCTAATTTCAAGGGAGCTCAATCGGATTTTCGCCTCCAATTCAGTGGGGGTAAGTCGGATCTTCATTCTGATTTTTGCATAGTATTCCAGACTCCTTGCAACAATCTCCAGCTATGAACATTTTAGTTACTAGGGGTTTGAGGGAGTGTTGCAAGGGGAATGCAAACTGTGGTGCAATCAGAAAATAATACCCGAAAAGTAATCTTGTTTTCATTCATTGTGCATTGTGTACCTTATGCTAGAAGGTCAAACTAAGTGTATTCTATCCTTTCTTTGTGTAATTATCACCATACTTGTGATTGCTGCCCTATATTGATGTGTTTGATTTTTAGTCAAAATTTAAATAAATAAATATTTCCTTTTACACACTGGCCGGGTTCATGGTCCATTGTGACACGGGGTGCACGTTTAGGGGACTGTGTGATGGATTGGCTGCCTTCTCAAAGCTGAATCCAAATTCATGAATTCAAAAGTGTTTTAATCGTGCGCTGCATCCTTGGCCATTATCAAGAGTCCTGGTCTGGAGTATGACGCCACTTTAAAATCTTTAACAAGAGTCAACTTCACGCTACAGTGATTCAAATATAAAGACCCATTAGAATAGCCATTTAGTTATAAGAATGTATGGATTGGTGCCTGTTTAAATAAACAATGCAATGTCTCCATTCTATGGTTTATTTTCACTAATGAGATAAAATATAGGCAGGTTGTATTATGATGTTTAACATATTTTATTTCATGACAACCTGGATTCATTTGTGGTATTCTCATCACTTACCCTGTTTTCAGGTGGGGATCACTCAATGTTACGTTGTGTTTTTAAACAACAAATAACATATTCACATCTGAAACAGTTGTGATTGTTTCACAGGCATCGTGAAGATGGTATTATTCTTGTGTGCCAAAGGACTGGAATCAAATAGTTGTGTCAAAACTTATAGGGAGTAGGGGTCTCGATCCCCTCCTCCGAACCACAGAAGCCAAATAGATTGACCCCTCCCACCATGGTTGGCACGGGCGCCTGAATGTATATCACAGGAAACCACGTGGCAGCCAATGGGGGGAAGATGGAGTTAGGGAAAGGGGATGGAGTGACAAGGAAAGGAGGGGAACATAACAAACAAATACATACAATAGCAATACTCCTGTACCTGTAACCCTAATTCCTAACCACCTAGCCTAATCTCTTATTCCTGAAGTGAACATGCTACATCATACCCATTGTGGCTTTACAAGTCTTCACTTTGCACATCACAAACATAACCTAGAACACAGACCTTGAACGTAACATGTAACTGGGGACAGTAATCCGTGAAAACACATAAGATGGTTTACAAGCAAAATGGCACAAACAAAGGGGTGTCCCTTTCATGAAGATACAAGACACATGGCCCGCTGGGCACAATGAAGCCACAAACAGTGTTTTGGGAACAATTACACACAACAGGCCATTGTGATAAGTGGACCCTAAAGACTTATTCCAAATGCGTGCACTTTAGGATAATCTGCTCCCCGTGCACTGTTTTATCAGTTCAGAGTTCTTATAACATGTTTCCTTACACATGGCGTGTCTCACGCAGAGCGTGTATCCTAAAGCGTGTTACCTCACACACTCACTGCATTATTTGGATAATAAATCAATACATGAACATCAACGTATTATAACCCCAGAATGTAAGCACTGAGATCCAAAAACACTTAACTGATGTTCCGGATGCCTCACGAGGACATCCGGACCCTGAAGAGCGATGCCCAACACAGTTTAGGAAGAGCCGCTTCACCGCCGCAACCCGCAACTACCTTTCTTGTGCTCATCAGCGTTACCGTCGCGGCCCGGGGAGGGGGAAGCTCAATAAGTCCTTCGGCGTCCGATATGATCACACATGCCTGCTCCTACCGCTGCCGCTGCCCGTGCTGATAATCTGTAATTACCTGCACCGAGGCATGGGCGGCGGCTGATTTTAACAGTTGCTGCTAATGAGCAGCTGGTGCCACGCGCGAGAGAGGAGAACTACACACTTCCCAAAGCCCAATGGGAAATGTAGTTTATCTCCTCCTGCCAAGCACCAAGCGCCGTCCTCGGCCTTTTCACAGATTCCTGACAAGTTGTGTGAAATCAATGTCATAGTGGGTTGTTAAATGTCCCTGGGGCAGTGCCATTCAACGAAATGTATTGATTCGTAATAATGCACATGCGTAATGTGGAGTTCTCAAAGCAAGTCCTGTGACCTTTTATATGAAGCTTTTATGTTAAAGGGGTATTTTGTGCAGTATAACGCTCGTCACAAACATAGAAGAACGTCAGTCTTCTTATAGAAAAAAGGTTGAATTTCACGGAAAGGGAAGTGGGGATGGATTGTAATCTACTTGCAGAGACAGTCCATCTAATGTAGTTGATTCACAGGCCACATCAAAATGTGCTTTTTTTCCCGATGTGAGCATCCATAAACCCACATTTAAAGTGAACAATTTATAAAATGTAAAACAATATATAAAAGGCTCAATACACCGAAGGTTGTAACATAAAAAGAGTAACATACATCCATGCACAGCACAGAGCTGGGTGATGGAGAATAAAGTCTGCTCTCTCTATCTACCAGCATCTCCATCCACATAGAATTGTCATGCAGGCAAAGATGCTGGAACATTTATGGATTCAGCCTGTTTTTCCACCTACAAAAAACAGGTAAACTCCATAGGGATTCATGGTAATGGCATGCTGCCACTATGCACATACCTGGTGGGTGGCATTAAAGGATTGTTCTTGGTAATGGTTCCAAAAAGGAATGGAACAATTACTGTACCTTAATTACACACATTATCTAAAGAAATCAAAATTGCACACAGTGGGCCATGGACATCTACGTTTGTGTGGCCGTGATACCCTCTGAGCAATGTGTGCTCCATTTAAAATTACCCCTATAATTTTCAAGTGAAGAGTTCATGGCACATGGATCATCACACACAAAAGTTACCTTTACACAATGGAGACCTTCCGTATTTTGTTGTACGCCATTTGTGTAATTGTTGTTGTTAATCTTTCGCTTGCATACAGGTCCTTGTGTATATTAAGAGTATTAATTGGTTTACACCGATTAAAACAGGAAGGGCAGTAACAGTCTCTAGCTACTAGAGCATAATATTAGCTCCCTGAAAAAGTAAAGTGATCTGTCTTCTGTTTATATGACATTACAGATATGAACACATTTCTGTCTAAAACCAAGACAGTTCAGTCCAGGCGTGGCTCACCCATGATGGGTGATGGCGCACTGATCCGTTAGTCATGCTGCCTTATATAAAGCAGGTGCACCAACCTAGTGTAAACACAGAGTGCTCCCTCAGCTGCTTGTACAGATGAGGGAGCACTCCGAGGTTAGCTTACATTTTCAAAGGCAAATCTAGGTTTGCTTTGACAATTTCTGTTCCCCACCGCACATGTCCAATGGACCATCCATGTCAGGAGCATTTTGCTTTACAGGTCTTGCATGGCCTAATTCAAGTTGGGTAACTGCACCTATTTATGGGTGTAGGTGGTGCTCATGAGCTTCTCCGCTCATTCAGACAACTTAGGCCACTGAGTTTGGAGTTGTCCTGTGCACAGGGACAGGCACCAGGAAGTGTTATCTGCTTCCCAGTTCCTGTTCGTGCTGCAATGTAGCCGAAAGACTTTTGTGAGAGTCGTTGGGGGTAAGGACCAAAGTCCGAAATAGGATGAAGGTAAGATTAGTTTTATTTTTAATGTATGTTATGTGTGCGTGAATGAATGAGCAAGTGTATGGTGCACAGGTGCTTGTGTGAATGAGTGAGTGAATGCTGTGTAAATGTGCACTTGTGTTTATGCTAGGGCACTGATTTTGGTGGGGATGGGACACACAACACTACAGCAACATTGTGGCATTATTAATGGGAATCTATGATAAAGCAAGCATTATATGGGTTATTAAGTGGCTAGACAAGCATATTTTGGTGCAGCCAGTCCAGCAAGAATGTCTCACTGTGGTATGGGATTTGTTATTGGGCATCTATGATAAAGCAGGCATGATAAGGGTTATTAAGTGACTAACCCAGCCTATTTTGGTGCAGCCAGTCTAGCTATACATTTCTTTCTGTGGCATGGCATTTTTTTTACTGGGCATCTATGACAAAGCACACATCATAAGTGTAATTAAGTGGCTAAAGTTGAATATTTGTGTGCAGCAAGTCTAGCTATTATTTATTACTTGGCATATATAAGAAAGCAAGAATGATAAGTGTTATTAAGTGGCTAGACAAGCATATTCTGGTGCAGTCAGTCCATCTATAATTTCTTACTGTGAAATGGCTATTTTTTATTTTAATATTTTTTTTATTATTGAAATATATAGTACAATAATAATATCATAGTTTTAAAGACATTAAGCAGTAATCATTGGTTAAACAATTAAAAGACGGTAATAAGGAGGGAAAACGTATGGAGAATATATGAAAGAATGCACCACATGCTGATTTTGCTTATAAATAACTAGAACAATGTAGCAATAAGACTAACTTGTA
This sequence comes from Ambystoma mexicanum, assembly GCF_040938575.1. Lineage (NCBI taxonomy): Eukaryota > Metazoa > Chordata > Amphibia > Caudata > Ambystomatidae > Ambystoma > Ambystoma mexicanum. Next base: position 1,541,875,193 of record NC_090935.1, on the reverse strand, counting down.
ACAAAGAGAACAATGTATAACCATATATGAGAACAGCTTGTCAATGAAAGATTTTTTCTTAACGATAGTTTAAGTTGGGGGGAGACAAACACGAGACAAACTTGAACAAGCAGGAGAAAGAAGGGAGAGGGGGAGTCAAGGGGAGCTAGATAAAGAAGGCATGGCACTTCTCTAAGGTTTCGAGAGTTAAATTCTGATATATAAAAATGCAAGGAGCATCCAAGGAGTATAGGAGGTAAAAGAAGGTCACGTACCATGTGTAGTTACATCAAAGTGATCCAGATAGTGGATGAAAAAAGACCATTTAGCATTATACTTATGTATAGAGTTAAAAATGTTTGCCATACACAGTTCCATCCTTTGCGTGAGACAAATATTATTCCACCATCTTCTGATACACAAGGAACGGGAGTCTTTCCAATTGGCAGTTATGTTCTTCAAGGCCAGACTTTTAAAGAGATTGTAACGTTTGGTTGCTCCAGATGGTAAGTGGGTGGTTATTGCAAGGCTTCCCAAGACAATATTTATGAAGGAAAGTGGGATAATTGTGAAAAACATAGAGTTAAGATATTTCAATACATGTTGCCAGAACTTGAAAGTATAGGGACACTTAAAAGACATATGCTCATATGAGGCAGAGGCAGCTCCACAAGTCCAACAGTTTGCATTGCTATTTATCTTAGATGAAGATAATTTAGCGGGTGTGATGAATGCTCCATGTATAAAAAAGAAAAAATGCTGAGAGATATTCGCTGATGTAGAGATATGTTCAGTTCTGGAGAAAAGGGTAGACCATGTGAGATCATCTAAAATGTGACCAAAATAATTTTCCCATTTATAGCGGATTGTACATAACTTTAAGGAAGCTATAGGAATGTTATAGAATTTAGAAGCCTTGATGTCTGATTGCATTGTTAGCTGTAGTAGTCTAAGGGCATCAGGAGTTAATATGTCATTGGAAGAACTATGGAGTGCATAAAGGCAAGAGTTGACTAAATTAATATAGAAATGGAATTCTGTATTGGGGATGGAAAATTGATGTTTGAATTGTTGGAAAGATAGTACATAGGAACTATCTATGACTTGTTGTATAAATCTAATACCCTTTTTCAACCAGGATTTTCTGTTTAGGGTTCTGTTATTCATAAGGATCTTACTGTTATGCCATAGTAAAGGAGAGGGGCATTTTTTAGGACATTTTGTATGGGTAAATAGAAAGAATTGGAGGGCAGATATTGTGGCTTTGATTGGGTCTGATATGGTCGACGAAGAATGGTTAAATACATAAAGTCTGTTATTTCTGTAGGAAACACCAACTGTTTCTCTATGATGCACCATGTGGAAAAATCTGATAACTTACGGCAATCAAACCAGCTTCTAGATTGTTTCAAGAGAAAAGCAGTGTGGTAAGCCTTAAAATCAGGGAACCTAACCCCGCCTTTGTCATAGGGCGCCTTCAATTTGATCAAAGCAATTCTTTTACTTTTGACCACCCCCCAAAGGAAGTTAAGTAAGATTGAGTAAATAGATTTAAAAAGGAAGGAGACAATCGGAACACAAAGGAGTTGTAGAGAATATAAAATTATTGGTGAAAGCATCATCTTGGTCGAATCAAGTCTACCCCACCATGAAAGATATAGGGGGGGACCATCTGGATGTCAATTCCTTTAATCTATCTAATAAAGACGGTGTATTAAGTTTTATGGTATCCTGCATAGTAAGGGCAAAATGTAAACCTAGATACTTAATAGAGGAGGTACAGCATTTAAAACCAAAGAAGTCAATGTCATGTTTAAGACATAAGGGATTGAGGGCACGATTTCTGATTTGTCTTTGTTAAGCTTATAACCTGATACAGAGCTAAATAGAGATAGTACATTAAGTAAATGTGGAATATGTATTTTAGGGTTCTTAATAAAAATGAGGATGTCATCTGCATATGCCGCTATTTTTATATGAGATGCACCCCCTGAGATACCTGGGATATTTTTGTTAGATCTGATTAGTTCCAATAACGGTTCTAACGAGAGAATATATAAGATAGATGAGAAGGGGCAACCTTGTCTAGTGCCTCTGCTGAGGGAAAAGAATGGGGAGGTTAGACCATTAATACTTATAGAGGATTTTGGAGAGGAGTAAAGTAATCTGACAAGGGAGATAAACTTATCACCACAACCGTGCCAATGAAGAGACTGAAACATAACATCCCAATTGACCCAATCGAAGGCCTTTTCAGCATCTAGTGCTATAACAGCAGAACCCTGATTATCTTTTTTATTTTTGGCCGATAGGTGGATAGCATTTAACAGTAGTCCGGCATTGGTAGAAATGTTGCGCCCTTTTATTTAACTAACTTGATCAGGTTTGATTGGGGAAGGAAGAGAGGACTCAATCCTATTGGCTACAATTTTTGCAAAAATGTTGCTTTCTACATTGATGAGAGAGATGGGCCGATAATTACCAGGGACAGAAGGATCTTTGCCGGGTTTGAGGAAAAGTATGAGTAAAGCTTCTGAAAAGTAGCCGGAGTAGGCTTTATGGGAAATGAAGAAGGAGAATAGATTTTGTAGTTTGGGGATGAGGGATTGAGACATGCTATCAAAGAATTCAGTGGAAAGACCATCTGGGCCAGGGGCTTTGCCTTTCCCTAAGCCTTTAATTGCTTTGGAGATTTCTGAAAGAGTAATATCATTATCCAAGTGGGATAGGTCCAATTGAGGCTAAGCGGATCTATTAACATTATCAAAAAAGGATGTGATGTTTTATGGGGAATTGAGTTCTCAGGAGTGGTCCCTGCCACAAGATCAGTAATCTCCTTGTTAATTAGAAAGCGTATGGCTAATACCTGGCCAAGATTAGTATGGTTGGAGTTGTTATAATACTGTTGTTCAGCTGAGGTGAGCTGAGAGTAAAAGTCATCCAAATGCTTTTTGCGTAGAGCTTTCTTCTTTCCTGAATACGCCATAATGTGACCTCTTGGAACCGCCTTAAAGGCATCCCAATTATTGACTACTGAAGTATCCAGGTCTTGATAGTCCGCATAGAATTGTTGAACAAATGATTCAACAGATAGGATGAATAGGGGCTCTTGCAGGAGAAAATTATTAAGTTTCCAACCAGATGATGGTTTGCGCATGTCTGAAAGGAGGTACAAACTGGGGCGTGGTCAGATATAATAATATTTCCTATTTCAGAATCTATAATGGAACCGGTAAAGGTTTTAGAAGAGAAAATGTAGTCTAGGTGGGAGAGGGTGTTATGTGGGGTGTAAGTGACTCCAATCAAGCCATCCCACTAAGTCAGTGCCTTGTCTGGGATGCCCAAGGGAAGCCCTTATTTATGTATTTTTATGGCAAGTTATAATCTGGATGATGAACCCTTGTATAACACCCCTCTCTTAGAATCCCCCTTGACCCCACTGCGCCAAGAAGTAGGCTTGTTTTGCAAATTTAAAAGGTTTATTTGAAAAATTAAACAATATATATATAATATATATCACAATTCTATAAATAAATTGATAATGGATAGCACACTTGTGAATATGAGCAGTAATCAGCAATAGGTAACCCTACAGTAGCACAGTTCTTGGTTAAGAAGAATAAGGTGGTAGAGAATGCCCTTATGGCTTCAAGAACAATGCAATGATGAATGAAATGCAGTACAGAAAATAACTGGATATGGCTTCAACAAAAGACAATGTAATCACGTTTCCTTGACAATTCACTCCCGCCCTTTATGCAATATAAGGAGATGGAAAGAGGAGCACACCGTTCTCAGGAATGCAATCAAATACAATACGAAATTCAGTTCCCCCCCAGCAAGCTTAGAGGAAAACAGGTAGAAGTTTGAAACACAGGCCCAAAATGCTTTGAATGTGATGACAATGAAGTGAGAAATGTGCTAAAAATGCTTTTAATTCCCTCTATAGGTTCAGGGTGGGTGATATCTAGTTTATATTAGTTCAGGCTCACTTTAGCAATGCTCTATGAGTAACTAGCAGGTTAAAACTAATTTTAGCAAAGGAAAGCAAGGAGCTGCTGAGTTTTACACGTGGCTGAAATTGTGCAAAATGTCAAATCTCGGCAAATTTAATCGCGTGCGTTGAGCGTAATTACGGAGGCTCTATAAGGAGTAGGAAGTCGTTTCTAGGTTCATTGGAAAGCCTAGAATCTTAGCTCCTAGCACAAACGGTTCCGGAGATACGGATGATTTTGTGAAGGTAGTTTTTCGGATTTTAAATTTTAAAGCTCAGAATGACAGATGACAGTTTTCAGTTTTAAAGATGACAGAATGACAGGATTCTAGGAGGCAGTTCTAATAAGGCTAAAATAGTTTGGATTAGATTATTTTAAACTAAGAGATTGGTTTTGGCACATGTTTTGGCACAGTGAGTACTCACACTATATTTTTGAAATAAGCCATCAAGGTCTGGTCAGGTTGGACGGGACTTCCGGCGGGTGGTTCTGAAGTCCCGGCTATCTGGGTCAGCTCTGCTCTCTGAGTCTGTCAAGCACCGGTTCTGCTCACAACGGTCTGGTTTGCGGTTCTCTCTGGTTCTGGATACAGCACTGCTTTCTGGATACTGCTACAGGTTCTCGCCAAAGTTCCTGGCAAAATAATTCAAACAGCTCGCCCGGCTGTTGAATAGTTTGGTTGGTTTTGAGGCCTGCTGAAGAGGATTCAGCTTGTGGATTCAGGCCTCTCTGCTACAAATTCTGGAGTTAATGTTTGCTACAGGTTCTGGAAATTGATGGATTTGAAGTCTGGATCTCTGGATGTGAAGTCTGAAGTCTCCCGGCAAAGCGTCCCGCAAGAAAGTGGAAAGTGAATGTCCCTACCTGTCCTGCACTGTCTGCTTTTATGTGTTGAGAAAGTGGGTGTGTGCGTGGCATAACTGAGCCTGCCCCTCTCTACTTGTCATTGGCCCAATTCTCCCCTCTCCCATGATTGGGGGAAGGAATTGGATTGTCATCATGATGAGGTCTGTTTATGGGTCAGAGGATCCTCCCTGGTCAATTTGCCCACAAATCTATATTTGATTCAAATACATATTTATCAGATACACAAGTGGTTGACATTACATGTACATATTACAGATGAATTAAGACAGGTCTCTGTTCAAGCCCCATGTTCCTGCGAGCTGGGATTCAGAAATGACAATATTTTGCGCTTTTTGGTCGGTTTACCAATATCAGACATTTACCAAAAATTACACACATGTGCGCAAGGAGTATGGACATTAATTGATGAAGTGTCAGATTTTTAACATGCAGACATTTGGAGTAAGACCCTATTTTCCGCTAGCAACCCCCCAGAATACACCACAGGGTCCTAACACCTCTAGAAATGTGCACGGAAAAATCTCAAGAATAATGATATTATTTATATAATTTTGACCACTCCGGACTATGAGTTATCTATCTTTTTAAAATTATGCCCTGGTCAAAAAGGGGTGTGGCTTCCCACATCACATGGTGGAATAACTGGTTTATCCACTTCCCCCAAGCTCAGTTTGCTAGCAGAGGCACTGCCCCTCCCAGTTTCTCCCAAGAGGAAGCCATTTACGACCCCCCCAATATAACATTTGCCTGAGTCCAGGACAGGGCTTTCTTCTACTTCCTGCAGTCCCCAGGTGCTCCTCCCCTAACCCAATCAGAGAGGTGTCATCTCCTTTTGGCAGGGGCAGAGGATGCAGCTAGGCCTGGGAAGAGTGGCTGAGCAGGTTTCTCCTGTTGGGGGTAGTTGTCAGGCAGAATTCAGCTAAATGTCACTTTAGTTCCCAGTTTAAATCAAACTTACAATTTTTACACATGCAGCTAGAATGCTGATTCTAAGTTCAAAACCATGACATTTAACAGTTGCAACTATGTGACACTCAAAAGTAGGTCACTCATTTAATTTAAACATTTCGATTTTAGTGGTTTTAAATCCAATTTCAATTAAGCTGCTGACATCCACAGCTCAGCCAGTTTTGTTATAAACATTGTATTGGGCTCTTCATCTTCCCAGATTTTGTATGCACACAACACTTCATTCTGCCAGATGTCTGCTGGTGTTCAGTAAGATTTTTGAATATCCTGCAATGTTCGAAATAGGCACTTTGAGCTTGCATTCAGGAAAACAAAGGTGATTTTAAGGCGCTTTTGGTCTAACAACACTGTTATTTTTCCTTTGACACCAACTTTCAACCCTGGCGCTTCCGGTCCATCATGCTGGCACTGGTGGGTGGCAGGTTAGACAACCATTTTGGAGTGCGCACAACCGCGCGGTTTTCCTGGTTCTGGGATGGAATGATGGGCGGCGACAGCTCATCCCCACATCCACCCAGTCTATTGATCTAGTTTTGTTCTGGGATAGAATGATGGGCGGCGACATCCCCACATCTACCCCGTCTAATAATTCAACATGGGTCAAAACCCTTGACAAACCCCCCCGCCCGACTGCACTTTGAATTTGAGTCGAGGGGGAGTCGGGTGCAAAGAATGTTTTCATCCACACGCTGGTATGTCCGCATCATCTTCTCCCAATTCTGTATATGGCACAGGTCTGCATCTTTTTCTCCATCCGGTTGGATCGATCGGTTCTCCTCGCCGGTCCTGATGGGAATATTGGGCGGTACCCCGGGCCCCTCGGATCTTTGCTCCCGGTCCCCGGTCGTCCTCCTTGGCCAGTCTCCAGGTTTTCTTTCTCCTAGGATGACAAAGCAAAAGCGGCAATACCTATTCATAGACATTTTTCCACCACTATTGATATAGTGGGGCAACATATACATTTTATAAATCACGAGAATAGATCATAGCATTCTTATTTTAAAAAACAAGATATCATCATGAAACATTTTTTTTTTCCAATCATAATATTTTAGAGACTATATGTGGGATATTTTAGGATGGGAACTGAATTAATCTGGAGCGGTCCCCTCTGGTATTGCAGAGGACTCCTCCAGTTGTTGCAGAGTGTGCCTGGGATGGCAACACTTTAGCTGATTTATATGTACCCACTTGTCTTCCCCTTCCGCCAGACTACCTTTGGGGTTGCGGATCTTATACGCTACAGGGGAGATCTTGTCTATAATTTCAAACGGTCCCTTCCATGTAGGCAAAAATGTTCGCTGTTTGGCCTGGTTCCTATGGAAATTGTATAGATAGACCTGGTCCCCCACCTCGTATACTTTCCTGGTGGTTTTCAGGTCGTAGTTGGTCTTCATGCTATCAGCTGATATTTCTAGATTCCGCTGAGCATAGGCAAAAGCATGTTGGAGGTATTTTCTTAAATTCTCCACATACTCATGAGTTGTGGAGGCATTTATCAACGTTTGCTCTTGGGTTATGTAGAGCAAATGCTGGGGAAGCACCATCTTGCGTCCAGTCATCAACTCAAATGGTGACATTTTAGTTGCAGATGAAGGGGTAGATCTGATGGCCATTAGGACCAGAAGTAGTCGGACATCCCAACTTGGCCCAGAATCTGCCACAAACTTTTTTAAGATGCTCACAATGGTTCAGTTATAGCGTTCTACTGCGCCAGAAGAAGCTGGCCGGTAAGCAATATGTAGCTTCCTTTTGACCCCCAGTATCTCCCACATCTTTGTCATTACTTCACTGGTGAAGTGGCTACCCCTGTCTGACTCAATCCTTTGAGGTAAACCAAAACGGGAAAAGATGTGGTTAATCATCAGGGCAGCTGCTGTTTCTGCCTTGCAGTTTGGGGCCAGGAGACATTCCACCCACTTGGTAAACAAGCATGTAACAGTCAACATGTACTTGTTTCCTCTAGACGAGCGAATTACAGGGCCTACAAACTCGATTTGCAAATCTGACCATGGCAGTGTCATCCCCCTCTTTTGGAGAGGCGCACAGTGTGTGAGGGATGCTGGCTGAAATTGTGCACACACAAGACACCCCTTCAAGTATTGGTCGAGGTCCTGCCCCATGTGTGGCCAGTATGCAACCTCTCTTAAGATTACCAGTGTTGTGTGAAACCCCCTATGACCGGCAGTGGCCGCATCATGGGCGTGACTTAACATCAGGCTTCGGAATGAGGTAGGGACCACCCACTGATCATGGCCAGCTTGGGATTTCCTTACCAACAAACCGTCTTGGATTCGGAACATTTTTGGACATTTCATCAACACTCTTAGGTCCTCGTTTCCAATGTAATCGGTATCCGTCAGGGGAAAGTTCTCAGGGTCCTCAATGTGTTGGTAAAACTTACCAATTATTGGATCCCCCTTCTGAGCTGTAATCAAATCAGCATCAGGGGTCTCCTTACTCCATTGTGCAGTTGAAAGATCATTGTGAGCAATTGTCTGGGACCTAGTGATAGCAGTGACCTGGATTTCGCCCAACAGGGATTCTATTTCGATTAGATCCCCTTGGATGGCCCCGGTTTTGACCAGCTGATCCGCTAATTAATTTCCAGTTTTGTCTGGTCCCTCTACTTTGGAATGACCCTTGATCTTTTTCCAGTAGATGGCCATCCCATTCGATGTGACCAGATCATCAATATTTTGGATTAACTTCCCATGTTTCAGGGGTTTGTTATTAGCACATAACATGCCTCTGGTTTTCCAATTGACCAGGTGCTCCACGAACCCGTTCCGTACATAATCCGAATCTGTGATTATGACCAGTTCGTGGAGTTGATGTTGGACAGCAGTGAGGATGGCCTGATGCACAGCCATCAACTCTGCCACCTGACTACTTCGGGGACCAATTTTGTACCCAGCGGAGGGTTCTGGGGACTCATTCACCCATGCGTTCCCTACGCCGGCCACGAGTTCTTTTTCCCTGTTGTTGTCAACATGGTAAGAGCATCCATCCACATAGACAGTGGGCATTCCCCACACTTGTCTTCTTCAAAGACTTTGTGTTGGGAATTAAGGTATGTCTCCATGTTGTCCTTGATTTTTAGACTTTCGTCCTCGAGACAGTTTTCTCTGGCACAATCATGCAAGTCAGCCAGGCCTTGCGCGAGCGGACTCTTCTTGTTTTGGCCATATCTGACCTCCACAGGAAAACCTTGCATTGACAGAATCCAGGAAGTAATTCGGGAATTACTCACATTTCCGACCCGGATTCTGTCACTTTGGAGATATTGCAGAGGTTGGTGTGGAGTCTCCACTATGATGCGTTCCCCCTGGATAAACAGGCGGTAATTCTTCAATGCCCACACCGTTGCCAGGAGTGCCTTCTCACAATCGTTGAATTTTTTCTCCACAGAGGATAAAGTTTTGCTCGCATAGGAGATTACTTTATTGACCTTGTCATGCTTTTGGTATAATACTGCCGTCAAGCACGTATTAGAGAACCCTGTCTCCAGGAAGAACTCCTTGTTTCTGACAGGGTAAGCTAGGCAAGGCGCTTGTGAGAGGCTTCTCTTGAGTTGTCTTACTGCCTCGGATTGTTCTGGACCCAATTCCCACTTGACCCCCCCCTTCAAGAGATGAATCAGGGGTCTGGTGATCTCTGCGTAGCCCTCAATGAACTTTCTGCTGTAATTAGTCAGTCCAAGGAGGCTCCTTAGTTCCGGCAGAGTGGTGGGGTCTTTCAGTTTCTGAAGTGCTTCCACTTTCTTTTCTTGGGGACAGAGACCCTGAGGAGTAATCTCATGCCCCAAGAAATTAACACTGGTTCTACACCACTGTGCTTTCTGGAAGGAAAGTTTTGCTCCGGCGGCCCTCAGCTGTGTCAGAACATAACGGATCTCATCTATGTGTTCTTCCACAGATGAACTTTTGATGAGAACATCATCTACATAAGCCAGGTTACCCCTCGCACCCAGGTCGGGCATGGCCTTATGTAGGAAAATGTTGAATTAATTGCCAGAGTTGAGGTATCCGAAGGGAGTCCGGGTCCATGTGTACTGCTGGCCCCCAAAGATAAAAGCCAGTTTGTATTGGTCCTCCCTACTGACAGGCACGGTCCAGTATCCATTGGTCAGGTCTATTGCAGTGAATACCTGTGACCCCTGGATCTGGGCCAGCCCTTGGTCAATGTAGGGCAGAGGCCATTGGGAAGTATGGACCCGTTTGTTGAGCTCCCTAAGGTCGGCGCAGAGTCTCCACTGGCCGTTTGGCTTCAATATTCCCAGCACCGGATTATTGAAGGTGCTGTGTACTGGACGGATTATTCCCCGGGACTCAAGGTTCTTAATTATTTCAGTAAGGGACTCCATGGGTGCAAGAGGCAAACGATATTGCTTCACAAACACTGGAGTCATGCCAGGGTCCGTGGGAATTGTTGTTGTGTGGATGTCCGTGCGACCACAGTCATATGAGTCTACCGCAAAGAGATCTTGGAAATCCAAGAACACTTGTTTCAACTTTTGCTTCTGTTGCAGAGTCACACATGCATCAGCTAGGTTGACTCTCTCTTCCACCATCTGCCTGAAGCCAGGAAAGACTTCTGGTTTTGCTATCTCAGCGGCCTTCTCCAGCTGGGTGGAGAAGTCCCTGGTCAGAGTGCTTATTTGGACCGGAGGCTTCAGGTGGGAAAGGCAGCCCTCATGGACCTGGAAAATCACCTCATCCCTCCTGAAGTCACAAGTCACATCTTCCTTAGCATAAGGGCAAGAAGTGTACACCAGGAAGTTCCCCCCATGCCGGGTGAAAATCCTGTCTGGTGTTGTATTGTCCTCACTGTCAAAACAGTCCTTGGGGATCAGCCCTAACAGTTCATTTCCTAAATCAATGGAAAAATGTCGGTCATCAACCGCCATTCCAATGATGGTGCCTGCGGCTAGAGTAATACTCTGTAAGTCGCTGTTATCCACCTCTATTGGAATGGTGTCATGTTCTATGTTGACTAATGGTGTTGGGTTTACCCCTAATCCTTGTTGTTGGAGAGAAGCATTTCGATGAATATAAGCATCAGGGTTTTTCAATTTTTGTCCTCTTTTAACTTTCACTTTCAGGGAGAATTGTCGGGTCCTTTCCGGGATGGTGACTTCCTCTTTAATCTGAATTTCAACTGCATAAGGTAGCAATTGAGCTGACCTAAATGCTTTTTCTGGATCATCAAAGCCCATGGGATTATCCGCTAATCGGGACCAAGCTTTGAAGTTTATTAGGTCCAAACTAATGGCGAAGCGATTGAGAATGTCACTGCCTAAGTAAAAGGTGGCAGTGACGTCTCGCACGACCCAACAATTATGGAGTATGCTCTTGTTGCCAATGGAGATTTTGAGCATACACCTGCTTGGCAGGAGATGTTTGGAATTGGGTGTTTCCAGATCCATTTCCCATTTGTCTATCAGTTTGAATGTGGGAGTGGCTGGATCTTTTGGGAGTTGGCGGAACATGGCTTCGCTGATGAAGCGCTTACTGTTGTTCACACACACTCGAGCGAGTCCTTCCCATCATTTTACTAAACAGGGATGAACAACTGCTCTCCAATTTGCTGAATATCAGCCAGGCTCTGAGCTGATTTCACATCTTTCTGGACTATAGGAGTGGGAGTGTCTGAATGTGGATTGGTAAAGAATTTCAGAGTGTTTCCTTCCAGTGTGGAATACCACCTTAAACTGGTAGGAAGGTTGATTTTCAGAAATAGAGAGGACCCCCCACCACCAGTCTGTTGTCCTACTGCTATTACTGTCACGTCTGGAATGTGGTTGTTCTGGAATTGAAATTCTACTTGGTCAGATTTTTGTTCAACCATGTGGCAGGTGCCATTTAAACTAACATTGTTGACACTCTGTTTTAATTTTATTGGTCGGCTAGTCTGGGTCCAGAGGACCTTGTTTACGCGATCTATTAGGGGTGACAACCTTCTCAGGAGGTCATTCCCTAGTAAACAAGGGGTGCCCTCTGGAGTCACTACTATGACCGGGTGTTTCACCTTGTGTCGCCCAATTTTGATGTCCAAATCTGCAGTCCCCTCGACAGGAATCTCCTTCCCGTCAAAGTTCTGCAGTTGTCCAGGAAGAGAGGTGAGAGGAATATGGTAATTCTCCCCCCCTTCCTGCATTTAGTTCATCAAAGGCCCTTTTGGACAGAAGGGTAGCTTGAGATCCAGTGTCCACCAGCGCTGAAATTGTACCCTGTCCCTGTACTTGTCCCGGGGCATAGTATCTTCCCTCCTTCTCCTCAAGGGGGCACAGATAATGCACATTTTTGGACAACTGGTGGGCTAATTTTCTGGTTATGTGAAGAGCCTGGGGAATCTGAAAGAAAAAGTTGACAACTGGAAATGGTTTCGGGTTCTGGGCCGCCCCCCCTTTTTGGAGGCAGTCATCAGGATGGGTTTGACCCATGGGATTTTGGTATTGTTGGTTCTGGGATAGAATGATGGGCGGCGACAGCTCAATCCCCACATCTACCCAGTTTGTTGATTCGGTTTTAGGTTCCCCTGGTTCCAGTTCTGGGCCGCCCCTGCCTTTTTGGAGGCAGTCACCAGGATGGGTTTGAACCAGGGGATTTCGGTATTGTGGGTTCTGGGATGAGATGATGGGCGGCGGTAGCTCAGTCTCCACATCTCCCCAGTCTGAATTGGCGTCCCTTGGGACCCATTTTTCCTTGGGAGGAGTTCCCCCATCTCTAAAGGAGAAGATCCTTTCCCCAGGATCCTCTGAGGATCCCTCACCCTCAAATTGGAAGATCTGTACCTCCTCCACAAACTGGGCCTGTTTGGGTACTTTGTTTCTCCTACCTCCTCTCTGCTCCTTGGGTGGCAGACTTTCAGGGGTAGGAGATTTTGTTTTCGGTTCCTGGTTTTCCAGGGGCTGTTTACAAGTTGGGAAGGAAGCTTCCTCCAAGGCTTTACACACCCCTTCCCCTTGTGCCTCCTCCCTGGGAACCGGTGGGTTATCAGGGTGCTGCCCCGTCATTGTTCTGGAGCACCAGGCCCAGAGTTTGGGGCATTCTGCGGTGGCATGCTAATCTGAGGGTTCTGTTGAGCCCTCAGTATGTGACCCAGATCCCGTGCCATATTTTGGACCTGGCGCTCAAGTTGTGAAACCCGCTCAGGGTGATACGGGGCTCTATTTTCTCCCCTGGGCTGATCCCGGGAAGGGTAGCTATCCCTTCTCTGGTAATACCCCGGATTGGGAAGATTTGGGTACCCCTCCACCCTTGGCCTCCCCCCTCCCAGATTAGGTGGTCTGAGCTCAGGGAATTGGGGAAAGAAGGATGGATGAGTTTGGGGCTGGAATCCTTGTGGATACCTGGGGAAAAAGTTCGGCCAAGGGTTTGGTGAACTTCTGCCCTCCTGGGGGAAGTTAGGATGGAAGTTCCCTGGGTCAGGTGGTTGGCTGGATCCCCCCCTTGGGCTGGAGGTGTCCACACATAACCCAGGATGGGTTGGTTTCCCTTGTTGCGGGGACTTACATAATCAGGGGAGCGGGGGACCCCATTTGTGGGACTACCTCCTCGACTCCCTGTCTGTGACTGGCCCGAGGGCCTTCTGGGCTGTCAATTATTTGGTGCAGGCAGGTTTTTAGGTCCCCCCATCTCCAAATCTAAAACGGGGGCAACCTTTACCTCCGCCACCTTGGCAGCAGCAGTGGTGCTGTTGGTTTTGGGGTTTTTCTGCGCATTACTTTTATTTTCTATGGGCTTCTGCACCTCATAGATCCGGGTAGCCTGTTCAATGACCCAGTCTAGTGACCTCTTCTCGTGAAAATCTCTCACTAGCTGGGTCACGATGTATTTGGGCAAGGCATGGAAACAAGTATTGACAAATTCTCTGCTGTCCGTGCGCACCCTTCTGGTGGTCTGCGCAAAGGCACGCTTCAATTCTTGCATGAATTCTTGTGGGGCCTGATCCTCCCCACATTGCAAATTGTAGGCTGCCTTGCGAGCCTCTTGGGGATTTCTATGAACAGAAAAATGTTTCAAGATGGCCGCCCTATATGCGGACCATCTTGAATGGTTTTGGTCCTCCAGCCCTGCAAAGAAACTGGAGTATTCTGGGGAGAATGTCCATTTGACGTACTGGATGCAGCTACTGCTGTCCTTCAAATGGAAAGTCTCCATCATTTGCTCATAGAGCTCCAAGTGTTCCCAAACAGAATACTTGGCGTTTTTATGATAAGGCGTGATGACACTCCTTATTGCCTTTATTTGTTTCAATGGGTCCGTAAGCAAGGCCCTTTTTACCTTATTGGCCTTTTTGGTTCAGGTAACCCTGGTCCATTCATCCTCTGATTCAGAAGCACTGCTCCCAGAGGTGCCCGTCTGATCTTCCAGGTTTTCCCGGATTCTGCGAGCCTGCGAATGGCTGGCAGAATGTGGGAACCTGGTCTCATGTGTCATGTGACGCTCAGAGGAGTCTTCGGATCCCTCCTTGCTGCCAGGATTTGATGGGTACCCCCCCCACTGACCTAACTGGGCAGAGGTTTTCAGGATGGCCTTAGTGGGCCCACTCTCCTGGGGTTCCCCACTAAATTGCACTGTGCTTGGGTGCCTATACCCGGATGCCCGCCCCTCCATTCCTGGGTGGTACTGGCCTATGAGCCCCATACTTTTAGCTGGATAGTAATCTGCCATCCATGTGGCCCTGTGCTCATGTGCACCAGGGAACATGGGGGTGGCAGAGTCCAGGGACTGGTAGAGACGAAGGCCTCTGGTACTAGGGCTCCTGAGGTTATGCTCAGGCGTTTCCCTTTCCCAGCGAACTTCATCTCTATCAGCCCCTGCTCCCTTTTGCAATGCAAGAGCCTGGGCTTTCAGCTCCTCAACCAAGGCCTTACTCGACTCTATCAATCTCTCCTGCATGGCTACCTGTTGCTGGAGCCTATCATTGTGCTGGCAGAGAGCCTCACTCTCTCTCTGTGCCTCCTGATTGGTCCTGGAGTACTGGGCCAGTCTTTGCTGCAGGAGGGTTACCTCCTGCGTCCCATCCCTACTGGCCTGCTCCTTTCTTGCCAGAGCCTCTTCCACCCTCCTGGTGTGCTCTAACAAGTTCTGATGCTCTTTTTGGAGGTCACCCAGCCCTTGGAGGGCCATGTGATTTTCTGCAGTTTTTCTTTTTAAATGGCAGACTTCCTGGCCTAAGGTGTCCCTTTCCTGACTAAGAGTCTGCATCTGTGCCGCCAGGTCGTCCCTTTGCCTTTGGAAGGTACCAGCTTTCTGGCGCTCCTAATCAAACTCTGCCTGGGTATCCTGGTCTTTCAGAATCAATGTATTGCTTTCCTCTTTCTTTCTGTCTAATCGAATTTGCAGGGTGCTTCCTGCTCTGTGCATGCCCTGTTGAGGTCCAGTTATTGCTCCAGCTTTTTCTGGCTCTGCAGTAGGGAGTCCAAACCTTCTTGGTACTCCTTCTGCAAGGCCAGAAATCTGGTATCCTGGTCAGCCTTTTCCTGTTGCAGCATATCCTCCTTTATTTTAGTGATGTACTGTCTGCTGTCATTTTCGGACTCCTGGCTCCTGAGCAGCCTCTGCTCAGAAGAGTCCAGATCAGATTGGGCCTTCTCTAATGCAATCTGTCGCATATTTGCCAGATCTTGGCCGTCAGCACATTCATCCTGCATGGCTCCCATATGTAGATACAAATATGCCGCTATCCTAACAATCTTATTGTGTTCATCTTTGGCTTTAGGGGCCATATATAATTCACTCAGGGCCACATGTAATGGACCCTGATCTCTCCATGTATCTGACCCTGTTTCAGTGGCCTGTTGCGCGATTGCCTGCAACCAGACCGTTTGGTCCTGATGAGTCCACTCGCCTCTCACAAATAGCTTATGTAAGAAGTGCTCTCTGGCTATTTTGATGTCTACCAGTGTCGTCATTCTGGAGATTTGAGTTCCTTCCTGACTTACCGAAGTTTGTATTTTATTTTGCAAAACAGACCTTCTCCTTAGAGCGTCCCTTAGAGGAGTGCTTTACAGCGTACCACAGCGTGGTGATCCGACCGGATGCATGTATCCCGTCAGTTAGCACACTGTATTAAGCTGCACAAGTGGTAAATCTAACCCAGAATATCCCGGACGAGCCCCCACTCTGTAAGTGACTCCAATCAAGCCATCCCACTAAGTCAGTGCCTTGTCTGGGATGCCCAAGGGAAGCCCTTATTTATGTATTTTTATGGCAAGTTATAATCTGGATGATGAACCCTTGTATAACACCCCTCTCTTAGAATCCCCCTTGACCCCACTGAGCTAGGAAGTAGGCTTGTTTTGCAAATTTAAAAGGTTTATTTGAAAAATTAAACAATATATATATATATATCACTTCTATAAATAAATTGATAATGGATAGCACACTTGTGAATATGAGCAGTAATCAGCAATAGCAACCCTACAGTAGCACAGTTCTTGGTTACTTATGAATAGGAAAAGAAGAATAAGGTGGTAGAGAATGCCCTTATGGCTTCAAGGACAATGCGATGATGAATGAAATGCAGTACAGAAAATAACTGGATATGGCTTCAACAAAAGACAATGTAATCATTTTTCCTTGACAATTCACTCCCCCCTTTATGCAATATAAGGAGATGGAAAGAGGAGCACACAGTTCTCAGGAATGCAATCAAATACAATACGAAATTCAGTTCCCCCCCAGCAAGCTTAGAGGAAAACAGGTAGAAGTTTGAAACACAGGCCCAAAATGCTTTGAATGTGATGACAATGAAGTGAGAAATGTGCTAAAAATGCTTTTAATTCCATCCAGAGGTTCAGGGTGGGTGATATCTAGTTTAAATTAGTTCAGGCTCACTTTAGCAATGCTCTATGAGTAACTAGCAGGTTAAAACGAATTTTAGCAAAGGAAAGCAAGGAGTTGCTGATTATTACACGTGGCTGAAATTGTGCAAAATGTCAAATCGCGGCAAATTTAATTGCGTGCGTCGAGCGTAATTACGGAGGCCCTATAAGGAGTAGGAAGTCCTTCAAAAGCCTAGAATCTTAGATTTAAGATAAAAGTTAAATTTCGCTCCTAGCACAAACGGTTCCGGAGATATGAACGATTTTGTGAAGGTAGTTTTTCGGATTTGAAATTTGAAAGCTCAGAATGACAGATGACAGTTTTCAGTTTTAAAGATGACAGAATGACACGATTCTAGGAGGCAGTTCTAATAGGCTAAAATAGTTTGGATTAGATTATTTTAAACTAAGAGATTGGTTTTGGCACAGTGAGTTTGAAATAAGCCGTCAAGGTCTGGTCAGGTTGGACGGGACTTCCGGCGGGTGGTTCTGAAGTCCCGGCTATCTGGGTCAGCTCTGTTCTCTGGGTCTGTCAAGCACCGGTTCTGCTCACAATGGTCTGGTTTGTGGTTCTCTCTGGTTCCGGATACAGCACTGCTTTCTGGATACTGCTACATGTTCTCGCCAAAGTTCTTGGCAAAAAATTCAAACAGCTCGCCCGGCTGTTGAATAGTTTGGTTGGTTTTGAAGCCTGCTGAAGAGGATTCAGCTTGTGGAATCAGGCCTCTCTGCTACACATTCTGGAGTTAATTTCTGCTACAGGTTCTGGAGATTGATGGATTTGAAGTCTGGATCTCTGGATTTGAAGTCTGAAGTCTCCCGGCAAAGCGTCCCGCAAGAAAGTGGAAAGTGAATGTCCCTACCTGTCCTGCACTGTCTGCTTTTATGTGTTGAGAAAGTGGGTGTGTGCATGGCATGACTGAGCCTGCCCCTCTCTACTTGTCATTGGCCCAATTCTCCCCTCTCCCATGATTGGGGGAAGGAATTGGATTGTCATCATGATGAGGTCTGTTTATGGGTCAGAGGATCCTCCCTGGTCAATTTGCCCACAAATCTATATTTGATTCAAATACATATTTATCAGATACACAAGTGGTTGACATTACATGTACATATTACAGATGAATTAAGACAGGTCTCTGTTCAAGCCCCATGTTCCTGCGAGCTGGGATTCAGAAATGACAACATTTCGCGCTTTTTGGTCGGTTTACCAATATCGGACATTTACCAAAAATTACACACATGTGCGCAAGGAGTATGGACATTAATTAATGAAGTGTCCGATTTTTAACACGCAGACATTTGGAGTAAGACCCTATTTCCCGCTAGCAACCCCCCAGAATACACCACAGTGTCCTAACACCTCTTAAAATGTGCACGGAAAAATCCCAAGAATAATGATATTATTTATATAATTTTAACAGTCCGCACTATGAGTTATCTATCTTTTTAAAATTATGCCCTGGTCAAAAAGGGGTGTGGCTTCCCACATCACATGGTGGAATAACTGGTTTATCCACTTCCCCCAAGCTCAGTTTGCTAGCAGAGGCACTGCCTTTCCCAGTTTCTCCCAAGAGGAAGCCATTTACGACCCCCCCCAATATAACATTTGCCTGAGTCCAGGACAGGGCTTTGTTCAACTTCCTGCAGTCCCCAGGTGCTCCTCCCCTAACCCAATCAGAGAGGTGTCATCTCCTTTTGGCAGGGGCAGCAGGATGCAGCTAGGCCTGGGAAGAGTGGCTGAGCAGGTTTCTCCTGTCGGGGGTGGTTGCCAGGCAGAATTAAGCTAAATGTCACTTTAGTTCCCAGTTTAAATCAAACTTACAATTTTTACACATGCATCTAGAATGCTGATTCTAAGTTCAAAACCATGACATTTAACAGTTGCAACTATTTGACACTCAAAAGTAGGTCACTCATTTAATTTAAACATTTCGATTTTAGTGGTTTTAAATCCAATTTCAATTAAGCTACTGACATCCACAGCTTAGCCGGTTTTGTTATAAACATTGTTTTGGGCTCTTCATCTTCCCAGATGTTGTATGCACACAACACTTCATTCTGCCAGATGTCTGCTGGTGTTCAGTAAGATTTTTCAATATCCTGCAATGTTCGAAATAGGCACTTTGAGCTTGCATTCAGGAAAACAAAGGTGATTTTAAGGCGCTTTTGGTCTAACAACACTGTTATTTTTCCTTTGACACCACCTTTCACCCCTGGTGCTTCCGGTCCATCATGCTGGCACTGGTGGGTGGCAGGTTAGACAACCATTTTGGTGTGCGCACAACCGCACGGTTTTCCTGGTTCTGGGATGGAATGATGGGCGGCGACAGCTCATCCCCACATCCACCGAGTCTATTGATTTAGTTTTGTTCTGGGATAGAATGATGGGCGGCGACAGCTCATCCCCACATCTACCCCGTCTAATAATTCAACATGGGTCAAAACCCTTGACAGGGGAAGAGTGGAAAGTATAGTCAAGTTGGGTAGGGTGAGATAATCTCCATGTATCAATAAGGCCGGTTTCAGTTAAACATCCCAAAAAGGATTTGTATGATTTGTTGCTTTTGAACTGGCAGCCAGATTTTCTATCAAGAAAAGGCTCAAGGACCTGATTCATATCCCCACACATAATTAAGTTGGTAAAACTATTTTGAAGTATCAATTGTTTTATGGAAACCCAGAAATGGGTATTGGGGTTAGTGGGGCCGTAGATGTTCAAAATTGTAATTTGTGTAGAATCTATCTGTAGTTTGACCAAGACCCATCTGCCATTAGTATCAGCAACTTGGTGAAGAACTTTGAAGGTTGATGTTTTGCTAATTAAAATAGCTACACCATTTTTCTTAGCAACAGCAGGACTGAAAATGATTTCCTTAACCCAACGGGATTTCAGTTTCAATACTTCTTTGTTGGAAAGATGTGGTTCCTGTATACATGCTATGGAAGGGTTGAATTTGTTAAGATGAGAAATGACCTTACATCTCTTGATGGTGTTGTTACAACCTTTGATGCTCCATGAGAGACACTTGAAAATGCAACATTTCAAAAATTATGATAACATAACCTGAAACCATGAGGATAAAGAACTTTAGTGCCAAAAAACAACATTTTGAATCAAACATATTCATAAGGAGACACAAGAGGGTGACACAATGGGTTAAGGGAGGGGAGGTAGGGAATCCAATCATGAGAATGAAAGGTAGGGTATCAGACAATAGAGCATCAATTAGGATCAGACTGGATAAGGGAGACAACAGGTGAATGCAATAATAGGGATGGGTGACACCCACTGAGTCGACAAAAAGACCGAAAAGAAAAAATGACTCAGGATGGAAGGTGGACGCAGTAAGGACACCGTCCTACAAGTTATGGTAAGATGATAAGCATGGCATTATATATATGTAATAGTGAAGCTTAAGCGAGGGGGATACAATTATGTAATGGGTGAAGTAGAGGTGCTGGCAGGAGATGATGTGTCCATGCCTTTGGTTTTGATGGAACATATTAAAGCTCTAAGGTCAGCTGGATCGTCAAACATATTTGTACGGCCTTCATGAGTCACTTTGAATGAACAAGGGTGGTATAGACCATACCGGATATTTAGTTGCTTTAAGGCTGGATGGAAGGATAGAAATAATTTCCTTCGTTGGGCTGTGATTTTAGCAACATCCTGTGAGATGTATATCCTATTGCCGTTCCAAATGAGTGACTTTCGTTCCTTGGCAGCAGATAAGATGAGTTGAAGTTGGGAATATTTCAGAAGATATAATATCAGTGTTCTGGACAAAGCTTTTGGAGATGTAGCGATGGTTGATTTACCAATTCTATGTGCATGTTGTATGTTGATTATTAAATCAGAAGGTAAGTGGAGCAGGGTTGAGAGGCACTTTTGAAGAAAAATAATGGTGTTGTTGTCTTCTAAACCCTCCGGCAGACCAGAAAAGCGAAGATTGTTGCATCGGCTGCAGTTTTCTAAATCTTCATTGTGCCTTTGGAGGTCTTTGATTGACTTCTCGAGTAATGCCACTTTGGGAGAAACCTCCTCTACAAGACCAACTCTTCTCTCCACCTCGTCCATTCTATTTTCAAAGCATTTCCATCTGTCATCTAGTTGCTGTAATTTTTCATTTGTGGTTTCAATAAAGGATTTAAGTGATCTCATTTCAGATAAAATGGCTTCTATGGCAGGATCGGATATACCCAGCGGAGGTGGTGAGTCACTCTTGGGTCTCTTAAGGTTAGAAGTTGAGATATTCGGATCCTTTGGAGTTGTCGCATTCTTCTTATTGGCAGCCATATTATTTCCTGGTATATATAACAATATATATATATCTAGAATATTTGACTTGAAGTATATATATTGAAGAGCTCAAAGGTGCTTATATTATCCTCTGCACATACCTGAGATCAGTGATTCTATGGACTGAAGGAAGGCTAGTTGAGGAGACAACATATATTAGCGCCACAGCTTTGTAGACGTAGAATGCCTCAGTTTACAATTATTACATCCATATTATGCATAAAGTGTTATTCCTGTTGAAGGAAGTTAAATGAAATCACTAGAGAATAATAAGGCATACACTAAGGAATGTCTCATGAAGAGCCACTAGCCATGTGGTATGAGAAAGACCTTCAGCATGAGCAAATCAACAATTGGGTAAGGAACAGTGTGGTTTAAAAATGTTCTTTTCCTTTTCTTCCTCGTCTTCCTTCTCTTCCTGTGTCTTTTCTCTTTTGCCCATCACCCTTCCCTTGCCCTTCTTTATTCCTTTCTCTCTTTCCTTCCATTTTTTAATTTATTTTTCTCCTTTTTTGCCTTTCCTCCTCAAAAAAGTCTCCAAGTACGAATCTTTGAGTAGAGGTAGAAAGTCTATAAATAACGGTTTATTGTGTAAGGCTTTCAAATGTCTTTCTGAGAAACTCCCCACTTGACATACAACCAAAATGGTTAGAGATTATCTGTTTATATGGTGACTAAGTAAAACCGTTAATTGTCAATGCAAAATGCACTTTGGAAAAATATCCTGTCTCCTGTTATATTTTTATAGTTTATTAGTAATATTGTGTATATACATCTAGGGCCTGCTGTTTTCCAAACGTTGTGCAAAGGAAAAGAAAAGAGTGTTCCTGTACCTTTAAATAGACGGAACAGCCAGAAGCACGTAATCCAGAAATTCACTGCTTATCTCTCTTTTTTCCCCCTTTTTTTCTCCTCCTCTCTGTTAGACGTGAGACAGCAGCATTGGTGAGAAGGGGCCGCCCAGGCCGCAGCCATCGTGTCGCAGTGGGTGTTTCACTGCCCTTCTCCTCAGGGAGGGCGGGCACCCGCAGCAGCTGTCACCATAGGCGGGCCGCCGACGTACACGGAGCAGAGAAGGAGGGCCCGAACTGCAACAAGAAGGCAGTCGGAGCAAGGAGCAGCGTCCAGCGACGGTATAGAGACGTCAGGTAGATGAAATAATACAGCATATTTTAAAATAATGCCATTGATGTTTGCATATGGGACTGAGCGGCAGCACTACACGTCCATTCGCAATGGCGTCAGGCCACGGCCCCCCGAAATGGCATTTTTTACTGGGCATCAAAGGTAATGATAAGTGTTATTAAGTGTCTAGACAAGCTTATATTGGTGTAGCCAGTTTGACATGTTTAATTATAGTGGCATAGCATAACAGGAGTATTTTCTACCAATGGGATAGTGGCATATATTGGAAGAGACAACTTAAACACATTTTCTTACTGTATAATTACTGCCATTATGTGCAAAGCAAGCGTGAGTAGGTTCTTGTAAGGGAATATTGGCACATATTGGTGCAGCTAGCAGGAAAATGTATGGGAACAGCCTGCACGAAAATGTTGTTATACTGGTATATATTGTGGGCAAAGTCATCCTGAAAGGTGTTGGGAAATGCTTATGTGCACCGTAGATGACTTCCATCTAGTAGATCTTTTCATGAGTTATCCAACAAAACCAATTGTAAACTGTCTGGCCTTTAACCCAATTTTTCACAGACAGTGTACTTCATAATGCATAATTTTAACCAAATATTCAAAAGAATTGCTTGAGGGGAGACCCTCCACTCCCAACACACTTGATTCAGACTTTCTATACTCGGTCGCTCTGGCATATTTGTAGCAAATAATTTCGTGCATCCAATTTAAAAAATCACCAGCTGTCACAGTGTATATTTTTCTCTGCGGTCTCCTGTTAAGCACCCGCACAACAGACAACAGCAACTAATTAGATACATTATGGCAGCTATTTCATTCTAGTCCATATTATTTGTTATAGACGATGCGTGGAGTTTGCAGGAAACTTTTTTTCATCTGGTTAAATTTCTGTCAAATATCTCAGTTTGATATTTTAAAGTTGCACAGAGTGTTCAGTGTGTCGATGTGAAATCATCTGGAATGATGCACGTTTGCAGAGTTGATACTGAACAGGAGGCTGTATCCCGCCATCTGCGGAGTTATGTGAATTCAAAGGAGCGTGCACACGCTGTGTTGGCATCGGCAGTTTCTCCAAAGCCCTAAGGGAAATATAACTTACTTGAGCATTGAAATGTGTCTAAAATGCCCCAGACATTGAACTGACAAATTTGTGCTTTAACAGACACCCCTCGGGGTGTGAAAGCGCTGCTGCTCTTTCCGAAGACATATAGTCCAGCAACAACACCAGAGGCTTCTTCCATTCAAAGCCTGCAGAATGCATTGCTAGCATAGTCGCAACTACATGCTCCATCGATTTCCGGACATTACGAGCATTCCCAATTGAAGAAAGCTGTGACTGGTCAACAGCCCTGAATGTGTCATAATACAGTTACATTATTTCTAAGAAGCGTGCATACAATGTGTTGTTGGCCAGGACATGAGTGTTGACAAAGCATAACACCGTGGGTCTCATTACAACTGTGGTGATAATGGTTAACAGGCGCTATAATTCAAATACCAAAAGTTTTAACTCGCAACAAAATAGATGGCTGGGGGTAAACTCATGATTGAAGTTGGAATACTGTCTTAAAAACAAAACACCAATGTTTACCACCGCCAAAGAGGTGGAGGTAAAAACGGTGGCTGATCCCCGGAAGATTTTCCATGTTTTTCCTGTTGACTGCAGGAAAACATCTCAGCATGTTGACGCCTGAAATGCATCAGAAAGAAGTGTGCATTATGAGCAGCTAGTGTACAAGATGCTTAACGGCATGATACCAACAATGCTGACAGGATGCATACAGATTTACTGATGTAACGCGGGCTTCAACCCACATTCCTTACTTCCATAATGGCAGTAATCCTGTTATCTGGGGTGTCCCCTTAAACTACCACCAACAGTAACAGTAATTACTAGCATACACTGCCCAAACATGCCACAGCTGGATTGCGGGGATATGTGCTTGTTGCAGGGACGTGTCTACTTTCACACCCAAATCAATGTTATTGGGATATACTCTATTGGAGGTGACACTGCGGCTTACAGGGTAGCAACCATTAGAGCCCACCAAGCTGCCCATGTCGCCACCTCCAGGTGAACACGTTGGGCTATGTAGCTGTCCTTGGCATAGGAAACAATGCCATGGGCGAAAGGGGGGCAAAATGTTCTGCTTACTGTTACAACGCAAGTTGAGGGGTTGCAATGATGAGCCAGGAGACCAGGTTGGGTTAAGAGACTTTAGTGGGTTCGTGGTACATAAGTCACAGGTAATAAGTTACAGGCAGGATAAGTACATAAGGGAGGGAAGCATCCACCGGTCCCCCTCTGTCCAGCTCATTTTCCAACTGCTAGAGGGAGAACCTTGGCACTCATACCATAACATTCTACATGGAATGCACCACACAAAACATTCTGGACTCAAGCTCACACATACATAGGGAATGGCCACAGACCCAGGATTGGTTAAAACATAACACATCTCCCCCCTTTCATGACAATGCAATAAAGGACACACGCAGGGGAAGAGGTGAATGAACCATAAAAATCAAACAACTATTCTTCCAAAGCCCATCCTGCAAACCACAGAAAGCAAAACGCTATTCCCTACCAATACAATAATGTAGCTAAGAATAGCTAATATGCTGCAAAACACTCACCAGCACCATAATGGCCACTTATGGAGCTCATCTACAGGGACCAGCCCACAATCATATAAACAATCCAACCACCTACATCACCTCATTAACCCTGTTTCATCATTCTCCAACATCAAAACTTCTTAAAAGAAACAACAGGGTTAAACCCTCTAACCGCCTAAAGCAAAACCTATTGAGGCACCATGAACCTCAACCAGACATACTGCCGGGCACCAACCGCAATATAGGTGACGTGGATCACCAAAGTACAACAGGAACATCACAGGTTAGGTTTAAGGGACCGAAGCACCCACCGGTTCCTCTCTGCCCAGATCATTGTCCAACTGCTAGAGGGAGAACCTTGGCACTCATACCATAACATTCTACATGGAATGCACCACACAAAACATTCTGGACTCAAGCTCACACATACATAGGGAATGGCGACAGACCCAGGATTGGTTAAAACATAACACTTACCCAATGTAAGGGCTTCAAGGGACGGAGAACGACTGGTTTTGCTGCCTTGCTGTGACGCATAGCACACCATGTTTACCAGTTTGATTTTCGCGCCATCTTTCTTTTGGCTCATGTCTCCTCCATCTCCCTTTCCAGCATTGTGCCTTTTGGGCATCGGAACAGCCCTCTCTTTGCGGTGGAGCTGTGACGGTCTCCGTTGTCACCCTGCCAATACTATTAAACAAACCCATGTTTGTTTGGGATGAAAATATAATTCAAATAAACACGGCCGTTTAACAGTCAGACCCGTGTGGCTTCAAGTTCTTGTGTGTTGGTGTTGTAGCTAAACGCTACACGTGTGTCACCTTTGTACTATTGGTTTTTAATGGAAGAGCGTAGACAATCACAGTTTAGTTCGTAGATATTCGATTAGAAAGAACTTGGATTCTACTAAGAAACTCGGATTTGTGTATGAGTGCCAAATGTAACCTTAAAGCCAGGATATACAATCATTGCTTGCAGGGGCGCCGAGTACGGGGGGCTCCGGGGCCCGAGCTCCCCCCCCGGCAAAATCAAGTCGGGGCTGAGCCCCCCCCGGCCGGAGAGAAGTGATGCAGCATCGATGGCCCTTTCCATCGATACTGCGCATCACTTCTCTCCGGACAGGTATAATCGCGAAAATGTGCGATGAAGCCCTCCCCTCTAGGACACATTGGTGTATGGTCCTGGAGGGGAGGGCTTAGGGCAGCGGTATTCAAACTGTGGGGCACGCCCCTTTGGTGGGCCACAGCCTCATGCCCATGGGGGCGCGCACCCACAGTTTGAAGAAAAAAAAAAAAGAGGTTAAATGACCAAAGGATTGGGCTGTTGCTTCATTGACAAGCAGCAGCCCGATCCACGGCCCCTGCCACGCATGCTTAGTGCAACAAGGGCCGGGCCTTTGTGAGGTCTCAGGCTCCATTAGGAGCCTATTTACGAAGACAAAAGAAAAAGCACACACCTTCTTCTGCCTTGATGATGGTCATCACGGCAAAAGAAGGTGTGTGCTTTTTTTTGTCTTCATGAATAGGCTCCTAGTGGAGCCTGAGGCCCCACAAAGGCCCGGCCTCTGTCACACTATGGGTGGTGGCAGCAGGGTCGTATTGGCCCCTGGCCGGGGTGAAATCGTCCCTGGGGAGTAAGGGACGGTTTCTGGCCATGCTTGGGCCGGTTTGAAAAAAAAAAAATTCAGAAAAATTATTTTTTTCTAATTTATTTTTTCATTTTTTTATTCTTCAAAAACCTTTCATCCTTCTTGGGTCGATATACGTACCAACACAGGTTGGGTGATATTGTATGCATATTTGTTCTATAAAAAAGAGCTTAAGGGTAAGTGCTATATAATACCATATTATCATGTGGCCTTGGACGTCTGTTTGGAGTCACAGTAATTTGACAATATGGATCTATACACACAGATATTGATGATACGTATGGTGATCCATTCTTGTATGAAATCTATATCACCTTAGTGAAATCATAACCATATTTTTCATAGTGTATTTTACTTAGGATCAATGCTATTTGATGCCACTTCCTATTTCGTCAAGGGGTGAAAGGTTGTGTTTCATCGCTTCCCGGGATGTCACTTTGGTGTGGGGTCAAATGACATCACTTCTGGTGATATCATCAGAGGTCAAGTGTCGTGAGGCGAGGGGTGGGCCACTTTTTTGAGGCGAGGGGTGGGCCACTTTTTTTTGGGTGACCGGGCCTATTTCTTGTCCCAGTCCGACCCTGGGTGGCAGCAGTGGTGTGGAACTGCCCAAGTGTCACAGAAGTGCTAGAACATATTTGGGCACAGGCACCTACTGTTTTACAAATTAAGCACTTGGTATACACATGCAGTTGCAATTAAATGTTCCTTAAAAAAAGTATGCCCTCAAGAGTATGCTATCACAGAGAAACGGGGACCCCAAAGCCAGTTCAACTACCCACTCCCAGGTGTGCTACTGAACAGGTAGATGTAAGTCGAGAGCCAACCAACCTCTTTCTCCTATCTGTGCTACTGTACCATACAAATAAGGGGGAATCACTCTCCTGCAGCCTCTCTCCCAGTCATCGATTCTTGATGATTTACTGGTGCAGTTACAACAAAAATATTTTTTGGGGGTTCATTTTGTTTACAAAAGTAGCACATTGCTAAAACCCCCTGGCTGCCAGTTCATTGTCCTTGGAGCATCCCAGACTCCCTACCCCCTGAGAGCCACCAACCTTGGGTGCTGTTTTATAACAAATGAAAGACACAGACAGAACAATAACTGTGTGAGTCAACTGAGAGATGAATGCACTCATGCTCCATTCAGAGAGAGGCTTTGAAAATGTAGTTCTGACAAATCAGAGAATCAGGGGGTCAAAGAAGCACTGCACATCTCTGCTCCCTCTTCATGGGTTCACGGTTGCCACCTGAAAGGTTGCCAGTAGCTAACCTGCTATCCTGTCCCAACTCCATGCCTCGTGTGCTATTCCCTGGTCAACCAAACCCTGTGAACTCATAGGCTGCATAAGACCCACAGAAGTCTTTTTACCACCCGTCCTGAACGTTTCTTGCACTAGTGCTATTAACGCGTGCAGCTCCAAGGTATAATAACAACCAGTGTTTGTGGGTAAAGGGCCGGCATAAAGTCTCTATTTCAGAGCCAGAGTCAAATGATAAGGTGCTTGTGGCAGTATGGAGTTCCAGGCCTCTGCTTGGACGCCGGGTTCTGCAACCTTTAGCTCTGCAGATGTGTTGGACTACAATGCTCATCAGCCCCAGCCAGCATAGTCAATAGTGATGGATCATAGGAGTCATAGTCCAAAACATCTAGAGAGCCACATGTTTAAGACCCCTGGCTTTAAGGAACAGGAAGTAAAATAATCCATGAAAGTAACAGGAGTATGATGTTCCTGGATCTACATGGGTAGAATAAAAGTAGACTAGAAGAACAGCCTGGGGGCATCAAGTTTATGTAGGATGGACAAGGGTATTTTACAGGTCTGAAACCTGGTAATCCACTTTACAATAAAAGACAACATGGAGAGAGGTGATGTCTCTGTGTGGCCTGTAAATCTGCCGAGATACCACCAAACTGTACTACCATTACTGCCACTTGGTCTGGCGGTATTACTGCCGGATTACAAGTGGTGGTAGGCAGTCTTAGTCCCCATTAATTGGAGTCCATAGGAATCCATGGTTGATTTCAGCGGTATTACTACTGGTAGTAATTTTGCTGGAGGTAATATCCCAAATTGTTCTATTTTGGGCGGTATGGTGGAGGAAATACCTCCAGCTTCTTGCTGGAGGATTTTCCTCCACCTTTGCCCTCAAACTCATAGTTGGGCGGTGCGATAATGTGGCTCTATACGGTATTACCAGTGTTGCCAGTCAGAACTAATTTACCTCAGCAATGTATTCAGTTCTCTGTTTTTTGTCCTGACGCTTAAAATGTGCGATTTGCATTACAAGCTGTGTGCCGCAGACTGCTTCCACTCTAAGCAGGGGAGAAGTTAGGACTGTGGGGACTGAGACGGCAGGACCTTTCAACCTTTTGACACAAGGGGCCTTCACTGAGTCTTGGTGGAGCATCACCTCCCACTGGAGATGGTACAGTATAATTACCTCATTGTTTTCTATCACTGGTTCCTCTACATCAGCCTCTTGCTGACATAGAAGGGTTTATAGCTGTTCAGTGGGCATTCAGTGGTTAAGATCTATGCTGGCCTGCCATCTTGTGATAAACGGCAGCTATTAAACTTAAATTTGTCTCCATTGCAAGTCTCACTTCTCCCACAGCAACAGCAGAGCCTGCTTGACAGTGCCTGATAATCCCAAAATTCTCTGTAATTTTATGCAAAGCTGCATTATATTTTTATAAGGTTATTTTACTCACTGAATGCTGATCAAGTTTTTTAAGTCTGGACTTTATTAACTGGGTGCTTGTAATTGCAGCACAAGCACTCTTTACAATCTAAACTAGAGGTGTGTTTACAATGTTGATTGTTCCAAAATACATCTCCTAGTGTGCTGCTTTGGGTCAGGTGGCCCCCTTTAAGCTGTACACAGTGATACATTGTCTAGTTGACATACTATGTGATTTGTGTATTTTATAAAGGAAACTAAGACCACTAGAACTCACCACCCCAGAAACTCCCAATCCCACCTTTAGGGGCATTCCTATGGACGTGGGAACACATAGGAAAGTAGGAATAAAAAAGTATTTGCCTTCAAGAGGAAGCTAGACCTTTGTAAAAGAACAGTTGGAGCTGGGCAAGCCACCTAGCAACATTAAGGTCCAGCTTTGATGAATACTTCCCTGAAGTAAATGCTAGCATTAATGACTGGATGATGCAGACTTTTCTGGCAGAGGAGGTGGTGCATCATCCATTTGATGCCCAGGAAGAGCTGATTGAGGTTCAGTCGGACACTACTCTGCAATCTGAATTTAGGAACATTGCAGTGGATGAATTTTGACTGAAGGTAATCCTGGAGTATCCTACATTGGCATGGTCTGCTATACAGTCGCTCTTACCCTTTGGGTCTTTATACTTGTGCGAAATAGGCTTGTCAACATTGGCTTTTTTACTGACTCCTTCATTTTTTGAATAAGGGGTGTTTCAAATGAATGTTGAAAACCCGGAAAGTGGGAGTTTTTAAAACATGGAGACAACCATGGTTATAACATTTAGACGTGAGTGCTTCCATCAGTCCCAAACATCACCTAGGTGCAGGGTGAGCCTGGGTAACTGCTTTTTAACATTGTACACTACTTTACCAGAATTTCTGGTAAACTACAATGTTAAAAGCAGTTAACACTCTTCCCCCCAAGTCTGAAACCACACTTCATTGCATTATACTTCAGCCAGGATTGCATTATACTTCAGCATCACATCTGATGTGTCCACTGAAAGGTTTAAGATTAAGCTACATCCCTAACTCTATCTGGTTACCCAGAGGTAACATTTTAGCAAATTTAACTTGTGGCTAGCCAATCTACAGCGGCACTATTGTAAGTTTGAATTGTTGGTGTTTTACTGAACTATGGCACCACACACGTCTTGCTTGGTAGTTTTTAATCGGGAAACGTCTTTACTTCTCGTTTCCCTTGAATTGGGAACTTTTTTTTTGGTGGTGGTGGTGGTGGTACTCCACCTTGCAGCTGTACCTTCTGTTTAGCAAGCATTTCATTCTCCCATCCTAGTTGTGTTGCTGGACGATTATAGAGCGGTGGAGTAGGGGCAGTGATGTCTTACTGGAATGCAACTCGAAGGCTTAAATCTCCTTCTTTCTTGACTTTAGTATATGCAGTGCATGCTAGCCAATGTTTCCACTGTTCTGCGCTGCGCGCGCCAACACCCGCCCCCCACGCGCGCCGTTGCACCAAGTTGGCGACTACATGCAAATTTGCAGTCATATAACTGCCAGTGATGTCACTTCCTGTATTTGCACCCCCCCCCCGACCCCCCCCCGGGAAATTCATAAATCGGCTCCCCTGATTCTGTGTATTTATTTGAGATGATGCCTAAAGGCAAGGCGAGGATGCCGCGTTTC
This sequence comes from Ambystoma mexicanum, assembly GCF_040938575.1. Lineage (NCBI taxonomy): Eukaryota > Metazoa > Chordata > Amphibia > Caudata > Ambystomatidae > Ambystoma > Ambystoma mexicanum. The sequence goes on along the minus strand of NC_090935.1, from coordinate 1,541,844,454 downwards.
AAGGGATTCTACATCTCACAAAGTCGCAGCAGTGCCAACAGCAGGCTATCAGGCAAGTATGTAGACGACACATGTAACACATTACTGGAAGCAGGATGGTTTCAGCTGTGTAATAAACAGACCCCACAGGATATCACGGAATGAAATGGGACATTTTGCAGCATTTTCTGGGGCATTTTTTTTTATTAAGTTAGGGAGTAAGAGAGAACTTGGCTGTCCGGCTTCAGGAAAAAGGGTGTGTGTGAGAGGGTTCAAGGGAGCCATGGTGCTAGGATAAACACGTTAATGGGAGATAGGAGGAGAAGGAGGAGGAGGAGGAGAGAGTTTTCCAGTGGGAGAGTGTGTATGAGATGGGGAGAGGGTGTGTGAGCAGGAGAGTGGGTCTGAGAAAGGTCGAGGAGGTAGAAGACGAATGGAAAAAAAGACTCACCGCAGGTCCATATGCTCTTCTACGTGTATTCTATTTCCCTCAATTCATGCTCTACCTCCCTCGTGCATTCTCATCCTATGATTTATGAGCTTTTCTGTGCTCTCAACCCTGCGCTCTCCCCATAAACTCGCTCCACCGTTACAGGTGTAGTCTCTCATCCATGTGCACTTCCTTATACATGTGCCCACCATCCGCATGTTTGGTGTAAAACAAAAAAAAACAGTTGTATGAGGCATTCCAGGAACACATCAGCCAAAGTCCTTAATGAGTGCCATATTAGCCTTGAAAATCAGCTCTGGCCCCATTGCAGGGGGCTGTGTTATCAAAGAGTCGCTTGGACGCATAGATCCTTCCATGGCCTTGGCAAGAAGACATTTGTGCGGTTGTGGCAGAGAAGTCACTGTGAGAAACCTGGAGAGCGCTACTAACAGCGCGAGTAGTATCTGTGTGAAAGAGAGTGTGGGCACTGCCTTGGCAAGCACTAGTATTTTGTGGTATACCTATGTGGTGCTCGTATGTTGCTGTTTTTTGCCTTGGGTTGCTGTAAATATTCTTGATCCAAATCAAGACCTAATTAATTGTTGGGTGGTCATTGTGCTTTGCAGGTAACTAATGGCAAGACAATAATGAGTACCTAGACAGGTAGTGACCGGCTTTTTGGGTTCTATTCCCCAGCATACTGAAATTCATCTATGACCATGCCAGTGTACGGCAAGCCTCATTCAGTGCTGTGACTAGTCACCAAACCTTTTCCCAATACTAGAATGACTGAATCTAAGTAACGGTCTTCCCCGATTCCAGCTGGAGGAGATGAAGTATTTATCATAAGTTAGCAATTCAAGTACGACATGAAGGACCAAATCGACTTTAAAGCTCTCACCTTATCAGGGTAATTCATGGAATAAATGTGCGCCGAAAAGGGGAGCGCAAGCGTGAAAATCACAGCACATGTGTGCTAAAGCCGCGCACAAAGCCGTTCTTCGATTCATGGAATGCGCTGCGCATGTAAACCCTGGGATGTGCGCCAAATCCGTGGGTGGCGCAAACGGGCGCACATGTCACTAAACGCTGTGTGCGATGCGCACATCGAAAGCACTCAACGTGTAGCGCACACAAGAAAAGGGGGTGGAACACAGGGCGTAACACACGGAATGGGGAACAACACGTGAAAATGTGGCCGTTACGGGGGAAGCACCGGAGGTAAATGCTTGCAACGTCCACACACACGCTAACAACACGTATTCATGGAATCGAACAGGGGAAACCTGTGCGCCAAAAAAGACGCGCTAATCCGGAAACACGTACGCCAGCAGGAAGCAGGCGTAAGCGGCCCACGCAGCATAAAAGTGCACGCAAACAACAAACAAGCTCATACGCTACGATGAATATACCGTTCATCGCAGCAATGGTCGTGGGACATCGCAGGAGGAGGAGAATAGCCAGGCCCTGCATTTTTTTACCCAGGACCAGCCTTTTGGGATGCCTGATAACCAGGTCTATGGGAGGTACAGGTTTCCACCACTAATAATCCTAGAATTGGTCAGGGAGTGGGAGGATGACCTCACATCACCCACCCTATGCTCCCAAGAACTGAGCCCCTTGCAAAAGGTGCTCAATGTACTACACTTCTTCACAACTGGGTCATTTCAGCGGACAAGTGCCATAGTTGGGGGTGTCTCACAGGCCACGCAGTCACGCTGCCTACACCAGGTATTGGTGATCATGACTGCACGCCCCTCAGTCCTCAGGCACATATACATGCCCAGAACACCTGCAGAAAGGCAGGTCGTTGTCCAGGACTTTTACGGGGTGGCACACTTCCCCAAAGTGCTAGGTGCCATTGATTGCACCCATGTGGCTCTACGTCCTCCCAGGGCCACTGAGCACATCTATCGAAACCGCAAGCACTGGCATTCCATCAACGTGCAGGTTGTATGTGATGCCAAGGGAATCATCACCTCAGTATATGCCAACTATCTGGGGTCCAGCCATGATAGTTTCGTATTCCGAATGTCACCCTTAAACCGGGACCTGGAAGCTGGGAGGCATGGCGACACATGGCTAATTGGTGAGTACAAATGCCTCTGCACATGCATGCATGTCAGACACTGAGAAATGGAAAAACCCAACTAATGACAACCATTATCACCTCCCCAGGGGACAGTACCTACCCTCTGAGCACCTACATGATGACGCCAATACGGAACCCCACCACATCACCCGAGGTAAGATACAACACAGCCCATATTGCAACCTGGGGCATAGTGGAGCGCACATTCAGAGTGCTCAAGTCACGCTTTCGCTCCCTTGACCGCTCTGGTGGGCAGCTGCTATATGCGCCCCCAGTAGTGTGCAGGATCATAGTGGCAGCATGTGTCCTGCACAACGCTGCAAACCGGTGGGGCGTGTTGGTGGACATGGTGGTGCCCCCACATCCCCAACCACATGCACGGCTGCTGCGCATGGGAGGTGAAAGGGCACGTGGTGAGGCAGCCCGTACCCAGCTTGTGGCAAATTTCTTCACCTAAAATCCCACCCCTGCGGAGTGCAGACAGGCCTGGCACATACCAGCTGACAATTTATGATGATGACAAAAGGGACATCAACTGTCACAACCATACCACCCTGATATTGTTTACCTGGAAGTGCTACATTGTGTGCATCCCTAGCTACTTAAACACACCCAATGCTGTTTCAGTAAAAGGTACACATTCATGCAGCATGAAGGACTACCCCGTTGCAAAATACTACAACCAAATAGTGGCATGTCACCCAACCCCTCCCTAACCCCATCTCAGCTCCCCAACACACCATGGCATGGCATGCTATGTGAAAGCAACCAAATGAATGCACAACACATGACACACGCGTCACAAAGTGCACCGTCCCAAATGGAAACAGGCCAGAGACAATTTCCTTTCACTAATTTTTAAAAAAAAATAGCGCACATGAACAAATACTTGCCAGCAAGACAAAACATCAGTACAGGATCCAACAGTGGCAACGTATGACAGTGAAAAATGAAAGTAGTGCAAGTGTCACAACCTGACAAAGGCAGCACATCGACCCCTTCCGAATGCAGTGTGTTGCTGGTAGGCAAATGTGGCAGTGTACTGCATACAACATGAACTGTATCTGCAATAGAGACAGGCTTGTTAAGACATGAAGAAGCTACATGTATATATGCAAAAAGTCCTGTATGTAAAACCATATACAAATCCACCATGCTGTGGAGAAATCAACACCAATCCCCACTAGGGATGTATACACAGTTTGGACTACAGACTGCCCACACAACTTATGGGAGCCCAATGCCTCTGTGTAAGTTACTGTCACATGGTCACACCCTTTGCGAGCCCATGGAAAGGGGAAGCAGGAGGGGCGTGTGTGTCAGGAACCCAAGTTTCTAACCCAAAGACAGGACAAGCCTGCATGTGTCCAGCTGGAATACACAGTGGATATCTACGGGAGCCACACAAAGCAACACACTGTAACATTAATTCACAATCTGAAAGAAAATGGTTATGAACAAAAAAGTAAATGCAAATCAAATAAAGAAAAAGAAAAAAGTAAACCAAATAAATCAAATAATAAAGTAAAAATCAGAATACAATTTTTAAAAAAATCAAAGAAAATTAAAATAAATTAAAAATGCTAATAAAATGAAAATAATAAATAGAAAAAAGAAGATGAAAAAAATAATACATTAATTAAATACTAATTCTAATTTGCAATTCTGAATGAAATATGAAAAAACTAAAACAAAAATGGCCATGTGTGGACCAGGGTGGGGGTACACTCACCCAGGAGGGAGGAGGTACAGGGTGCACCCCAAAACCCACATGTGTTGCACGGCTACCCTACAGTGGGAGAACTGCCATCGCTGTCATCACCCTCTGGTGGTACATTAGAAGGTGCGCATGATATGGGAGGCAGACCACGCAAAGCCCTGGCATGCTTCTCCATGGCAGCAAGCATGCGGGTCTGAAAGGTTTGGTTCTGCAGGATGATGGTACGGAGATCCCCATGCAGCACCTCACGGGTAGAACGCATTTCTGCCTGCAAGGCCTCGCGTGATGCCCAGATCTCCTCACGGGTTGCCTGGAGGATAGCTGAGAGTGTGCGTGTTAGCTGCTCCAGCTGCTGTTCTGACCTTGTACTCTGGGACACCTTATGTGCACCCAGAGTATCTCTGAGGGACCTGTGTTCTAACCTCAGGGCATCCCTGTGGGCCTGTGACTCTGCAGATATGGCTGTGCGCAGAGTTTCCAGTCCAGCCCGTTGGTCCCTGTTGGATGCCAACATGTCCTCCCTGTATGAGCGGCACATGGTCTCTGTTGCCTGCTGCTGGAGCTCCACCTGCCTCTCAGGGGGGAGAATGGAAGTGGCCACCCTATCCATGGCCTGAGCAATCATCTCACACACTGCCCCCTGTTGTGCTGCAATAGTATATATGGGGCTCTCCCACACAGTATTGCCTGGTGGCGCACGGCCACCGCATTGGCTGGCACCACACCTGTTTGGGGCAAGGTGATGTGCACCTTGCTGTGCTGGCGCTGCCTGAGGCTGCAGGACTGCATTCCTCCTTTGTGACCCTGCATCCGTAACCGCCACAGGCAGACTTTACAACACTGAATGCCCAATAGAGGGGTCTATCCCCAGTGCAGGTGGGTTGGACAGAACAGCATCCCTGACTGAAACACTCACCTGCGACGGGACATATGTCTCAATGTCAGATTTAGCACCTGATTCATAGAGGTCTCCGGAGGTGTATCCAGAGACACCCGTGGACAGGATGGTCTGTAGGAGTAATGGATTTTCACCCACCACCACCCCACGTCCTCCCCTGGTGCCTGGTTGTGGCTGTGATGACTCCTGCCTTGCACCATCTCCTCCTCCTCAACAGCATCTAGTCCCTCATCACCTGCAAAAACATACAAGAAAAGTAATGAACACATGCATGAGCAGCATAGCCCACACACATAGGCATGACGAGGTACACATTGAATACATAAATGACACATGTCAGACATGACAATAACTCTGGCATGCATGCACTGAAGTGGAAGGGGAGCCAAAAAGCAGACACTGAGGATTCCAAGATGGAAAAGCAACACATGTGCTGCATGCTGCATAGCACCTGCATCACACATCAGCCTGTGAGTGGCATGGGCAAACCACACACATGACACATGCCAGCACACAGATGGCACGTAGCATAGTCATGGCAGATTTCACAAGGACACCCAGATGGTAGCAAATCAGTACTGTCACCCATCCATGTGAGATGGACATCAAGAAATAGAACATGCAAAAGAGTGTGACATAACACACATGTGCCACACGCTGCAACAAAGCCAGTGTTCACTAATGCAGTGATGGGAGGCAAATGGATACATCAATGGTTGGTCACTTGGACATGACAGAAGACAATTGTCATGCTGAAAATTCAAACAGGGCCCTGAAGTGATTGTGTGCAGGGCATGTGTAGGTTCACAATAATAAATCAGCCAGATTGATGAAATCATTCCCATAATAGATAAATAAATGTGGGGCATTGTGGGGTGTAATCTATGTCTGAAGTATGTTAACTTTGGGGCAGAACGGCACAAAAATGTGTGTTAAACATGCAAAGGATTCCATCAATCAGGCAGAATGAACAGGAAAACAGTATGAACAATGTTGTGGCATGATGACAGTTGAAGGGCAAGTGCAGTAATCAGGTGCAAATTGTTAACTGCGGTCAGAAGGGATACTGTAAAACCCAAACCCAAGGCCGGGGGATGGTTTGGAGGCACCACATGGGTGACCCATAGCAGTCATGACTACACAGCCTCACCTGGCACTCAATCAGAATACATTACCCAAGCAACATACACATGGTTTGCAAACACATGCATGCCCACTCACCGAACATTGCCTCAAGATCTGGTAGGTCTCCCACGCCTTGGATCTGATCTTCTGTGATGAAGCCTCTAGCGATTGACTCATGTTCTATGAGTACTTCCTCCTCTGGTGGAGACCCACTGCCAGTCACCAGAGTAGAGGCATGAGTGGAAGCCAGCTTGCTGTTTGCTCTGCATTTGAGGTCATTCCACTGCTTAAAGCAATCATCAGCTGTGCGACTCACAAATCCAAGGGAACTAATCTGGTCCGCAATTCACTGCCAGTGGGCCCAACATTGAGCAGTCGTAGGCTTGCACCCTGCAGTCAACAGCATTTAATGGCCATGGGCCGACAAGTAGCCCACAAGTGCGTCTATTTCCGCATCATTGAAACTATGGTTCGTTGACGTGCCGGAGAGGGGAGCCGTGTCTGGGGTCCCACCCTGTACCGCAAGAGCACCCTTCTTCCTCTTGAGAGGTGGTGCGGACCCCGAGTGGCTTACGCCACTCTGGTCGGTAGCGGCTGAAGCACAGGTGGACTGGGCACTGGAAGTAGCCAAAGGCACGATGACCAAAGGTCTCACTGCAGGCCTTGGCTGCTGGGTGATGTTGGCAGGACCAACCTTGGTGTGATGGTCTTGGACCAACACTGTCCCGGTTGGGAGACTCGGAGCTGGGGTGGATTGAGCTGCAGCTGCCCCTGCAGCCTCCTCACCCTGGCTACTTGGGGCAGCAGATGACATTGCTGCCCCAGATCCACGTTGCCTGGTGACAGCAACTTTCACCGCCTCACGTGGCTTTGACTTGGTGACACGAAAGTCGGCCTGTGAGTCATCCTGTGTCGGTTCGGTCAACAATATGGGGCGGGTTAACAAGGCCTGAGCTGCGATGGTGTCAGCTGCAGCTCCCAGACCCATTGGGGGGGTAGGTGTCCCTGATTGGTCCTCCACACACTGGCCTCTTGGGCCACCCTGCACATCCTAGCCATGTCCCCTACCGTGGACACCTCTTGGAGGTCGGCCACCTTTGCCTCCCTTACCACTTGGTCACCTTACAACCATGGCACTGATGTTCTTGTGTGAATGGGAGGTGCAGTAAACAATTGTCCTCAGCAATTGGGGTGAAAGGGGCAGGGTACTAGATGGAATACGTACCCTAGTGCAAGGCTGTCTGTGACCCCTGGGGAAAGATGACGGGTCACGTAATGCTCAGGCACCCCGAAAACAAAATTTAACATGCACGCGACCCCTGGTAGCCCACGTGCATGGAATAAAGAACCCGCACTACGCTGTGGCTCCCAGAAACACAAAAATAAGCGTACGAGTGGTACACGCAGGCTACAATGACCTCTGAATGGGTACGCGACACACGGTCGCAACAACAGTTGAAAAATATGTGCGCGACTCACTGTATGCCTTGAAAAAGAATGTGAAAAAGCTGCGTGTGTGCGCATTGGCAACACCCCTACCAAAAGACGAATTGAACGCTGTCTGAGTATAAAAGGAGTACAAACTGGAAACGTTGTGAAGAAATCGCGTGTGAACCGACAAGAAGTACAAGAATCACCCGCTCGCTCTCCACAAAAAACACGTACAAGAAAATGGCATCCTAACCATACCTTTGAACCCAGCCCCTTGCTCCCCCTATCCATCCCAGCTCCTCTGATTCCCCACACCCTTACTTGTAACACCTGGGAGCGTCCCCTATCTATGGTGCTCCATTGTTTCCAGCTAGGTTTGGACTTCATCACTCCCATCCATCCATCCAATAACACGAAGTCAACATAAACAAACTCAGGCTCTGTCGAATGCAGGATTTTGGCAGGGTAGAGATATATAACTCAGTCCTCCACCAACTTTATCTAGGCCTACGTCATTCAAGAATTCATCTTCACTATGTTTGGTTGCTAAATACAGTTGTAGAGATATTGGTCTTACACCGTCACTGTAGGTCACTAACGCACTTTCCTTTCATGCATATTACCCAAAACAGAGCATTGGGTGCGATTGGTACACAATTTAGAAGTTGTTCCCCATAACATGAAAAATGCACTATTGTCGTTTTGCCTGGAATATTTTGTCTGTTTTCATACTACCAGTTACCATCGCTATTTACAGACTCCCTTAGTTACCATCTTAAAAAAATACTACACATGTTTCTGGAACATAGACTCCCGAGGATAGTACACAAAAACTGTCCACTCTTTATGAAAGATTAAGACAGACGTATCTCTAATGGGGACATATATGCAATGTATCCTCTGCTGGCACAGACACTGTGGGACACATTTAGCATGCCCCAAACTATCTAGTTAGCATTTCTAAATGCTAATATTCTTTCCGTTTGTCCTGATATCACATGAAGATGGGCACACCCACATCTGTGGCAACCCAACAAGATGATGGAGATCATGAGCAGGTGGTATAAAGAAAGGTTCATTCATATCCTTTGCAGAATACATATAGAATGGAAACCGATTTGTGGCCTGTATGACGGATTATCAGGACTTACTAGGATTTTCAAAATCTAGATGTCATCAGGAAATCAGTGCAATAGTGAATCTGCTTTAACATCTAAATTCTCTAAAACTATAAAGGCCAAGGGCACTGTATCGAGAAGGGGGTGGTTAGATGAGGCTTGCAAAAGGGCAAAGAAGTCGTTGCTGAGTACTTTAAAGGACCCGACTAGTGGGAGATTGAAGATTGCCCTAGATAGAAAAATTTATCAACAAGAGTTAAAGAGAAGAAAATGGGAAATAGAACAGGCTGCCTGGGAAGGTTTTTTGAACTCCGCCATGCGGGGGGATCAGAAGGCTTTTTGGGCTTTTGTAAAAAGTGGCCCGGAGGGGTGTTGGTCCAATATGGGGAGTGGCACCCACGTGGAAGAAGGGGCATGGTTAGCGCACTTTGGTAGCCTGTTTGGGTCTGAAAAATCAAAAGTCGATTTAGATTATAGTGGCCCCTGCCTGAGGTTTGAGGTGGAGGAGATTGCTAAGGCAATTAAGCTCCAGGCGCATAACCGTGCCCCTGGTCCGGACATGATACCCTTGGATTTGTTCCAGGACCCAGTCGATCTGTGGGCCCCTCTTTTGACTGTGGTGTTTAACGCATGTCTTAAAGCAAGGAAATATCCTCCCTCGTGGAGGAGGGCGATAATTTTCCCTATATTTAAAAAGGGAGACCTGTCTAGCCCTGGTGCATATAGGCCCATTTCTCTATTAGACTCCTCGTTTAAAATTTTTGGCAGAATTCTGCTGGCCCGTATTGAGTCCTGGATTGAGGAACAGTCTGTTCTATCCGATATCCAATTTGGGTTTCGTCCCGGAGTGGGCACCTTAGAACAGAGCCTCAATCTATACTTGCTGGTGGCTAATTCTGTGTTCTGTCAGGGCGAGTCAGTTTATTTGGCATTTATGGACCTAAGCACCGCCTTTGATAAAGTATATAGAGCTAAGCTCTGGGCAGTGCTTGGGTCCTTAGGGTGTCCAGGTGAAATTTTACAGGCCCTGGTAGATCTCCACATGGATAATGAGACCTGTGTTCGCAGCGGTTCTGGGGGGCACTGCACGGCCTGCTTTCAGGTGGGGTGTGGTGTGAGGCAGGGCTGTGTATTGGCCCCCATTTGCTTCTGCCTTTATATCAATGCCCTCTATCAGGACTTGATAGGTGTATTGGCCGATTATCTAATTTTAGGTGGTAGGGGGTTCCCAGTATTGGCCTATGCTGACCACACTGTCCTTTTGGCAAGAACACCTCGGGCCTTACAGATTCTGATCAATGCCTATTCTTCGTTCATGGACAATTTGGGTCTAAAAATTAATTCTAAGAAATCTGCGGTAATGGCATGCGTTGGTAGAAAACGTCCTGCGCCGATGAAACCCATGCTCTGTGCAGGAGAGATAATCCCCAGAGTTAAGTCCTTTGACTACCTTGGAATACGGTTCTCTGAGGCATTAAATGGGAAAGATCATGTGGTAAAACAATCTGTCAAGATGAGTCAACAGCTTGGTGGTATTGCACGGTTTATGTCACAGTGTAGGGGTCAGCCATTGGACGTGATTCTCAAGATTTATGGTACCCAAACTGTGGCCTCTACCCTGTATGGTGCAGCTATCTGGGGCTTCCAGAATGCAGAGGAAATACAGAGAAAGGAGAGCAAATGTTTCAATAATTTGCTCGGGCTTCCGCCCAGTGTTTCTGGTATAGCGGTCCACAGGGAGCTGGGTGTGGAGTTCTGGGAAGATCAGTGGGCACTGGCCCCTTTGCTTCTTTGGGTTAGGATATGGGCTAACGAGCATGCCACTTTGTGTCAAACCATCTTACGTACTGTGACGGACAAAAGTGGCTGGAAAAAAATTCCTTGGTTAGCGTATGTCTTTTCATCTCTGGGGGAAGCTAATTTGGGTGCCCTTTTTCTGCCTGCTTCACTTATATCCAAGAGTGAGGGGACTGTTTATAAAGCCATGTTGGGTGAAGTGATAGTAAGGAAAAGAATTTTGCTGGAGCATGGCCATAGTAATGGCGAATTGCACTCCAGCATTAGCTGTTTAACGGGAATTCAACCGTATTTGCTCTGGAGTGCGTTGAAAAAAGACAGGTGGTTGATCTCTAGGGCACGGTTCAACTGCCTTCGGCTGAATGGTAATATTTATAAGTGGAGGGGTTCTCTCGTCACAGCAAGCTGCCCAGTTTGTGGTTATTGTAGAGAAGATCTCCCCCATTTGCTGTTCTTCTGTACTGGGTATGTCAGTATACGTAAACTGACTTTGATCGCTGCCCTCAAGAGGAAGGTGATCCGCACTCATAGGGCTGCTCTAGTGTTCCTTCTGAGTGCTGAAACTGTTTTTACAGCATGGGCTCTCCTGACGTTTTTGAAAAGAGCGATGTATTTCAGAAATAGTATTTTGAAACTACAAGGTGGCGAAGGCCTGTAAATAATGTATAATTGCATCTGCAATGGGACAAATGGTACGTGTATAGCTTCTGGTATGATCCTTCACTCAATGCTTTTAGAATATAGCCTCTGTTGAGATAAAAAAATTTTTTAATAATTAAATGTATTTTTATACTGCTTTTAGGAATTGTTTATTGATTGTATTCTCATGGACTGGTAATCTTATGAATTTGTAAATTGGAACTGTGTATCAATGTGTTTTATTTGTTGTTTAATGGTTGTTTTTACACATCCGAATAAACTTGATTGATTGATTGATTGATTAAATATGGGATGGTCATGTTTATCCTTTCACTACTACACATTGTACCAATTCTATCCCCATATTAATCACAGGTTTCATTAGGGAAGTTTACATTTTGAGAAGGTTTCGGGATTAATCCTAAAATAAAATTGGATGAAACACGTGTAGACCACCAGTGATTGACATTTCTGAAATTGATATATCCTTTCCTAACAAGGCACATGGCATTTCTATGTAAACATGCATGTGTTCGTTACATGGGATTCAAGCCAATTGGAACTTAACTCCACTTAGCACCCATCTGTATGTCAGCAGCCATCCCAATTGCTAAGATCACTGGCTTTACCCACTCCTATAAGCCCAGTGTGGCGAAATATTTGCTGGGTAGAATATGTACAACAGGGAGCAAAGGCTTCTATGCATTATTGCCAAACTTATACCACAGCTCAACTAAGAGGTATTCTATTCAAAAGGATTGCAAAAATAAAAACAGATAGTATGCCTCATTCACCTTAGGTAGCATTTGATGAGGGTAGGCTCTACATCCAGAGAGATAGGTTGTCACAGGAAAATATCCAACCCATAAATGTACAGCAGGTATAAAACTACATGGATGTCCAAACAAGCCAACATAAAAATAGCACTCCCTCTTTAGTAACACACAGGGTGAAATTGGCAATTAATTAAAAATGGAAGTGAACACAAAAGAGGAGGAGACATAGCCAGGCTTTAGGTCCATAGATGAGACGTGGTGATGAATGCACCTAAGGCGCCTGTGACGGTCATCTGAATGCACCTAAGGCGCCTGTGACGGTCATCTAACGAACTAGTCCAACTTCCTTTAGGCTTTGTTGTTGATGGTTTCACAACATCAAACCAGCTCTTTTGTTGCTTTTCATGGGTTCAGACAGGTTGATTGATCATCTTCCAGTTGTTTTAATGCCACCCTGTCACAGCATCAGAGTCTTCAAGGTGGGCTAGTTCCACTGCTTCAATCAGTGATTTGTTGGTGGAAAGAGGGATTTAATGGACCAGGCAGCAGTCCACTGCATGGGGAAGGACTGGTTTGACTGGTTATTCAATGCCGGCTCAATTGTTTGATTGCTCTATTTGTATGTTGATAGGATGATCTAATCAATAGCATCTGTCAAAAATGAACCTTCTTGGCTTGGTATGGGATTGTGTTCTTCACCAACAATCCTCAGAAACAGGAGTTTTTTTCTTCTCTTCTTCGTCAGGCTCAAGACTGTGCCATCGCCAAGAACACAGCCTCCCCACAGCTGCATGGTTGTCCGAGATCTCTAGTTCTCAGCAGCAGACATGCACATCAATTCTTTCAGAATGCACCCCTTCTGTTCCCCATGATAGAGAAGCAAAGTGTCTTTCTTCATTTCGGATTCTACTGTCTTTGCTCCTTTGGCAGGAGGCTTTAAGATTTGTGGTCGCCATCTAGAATACAGAGTACATCTTTCCTCCTCTCATGCAAAATTCTTATGGGGGCTTTAGTGGCTCCTAGGCCCTCTTCAGGTTCTGATCGGGACCACTCCCAAACATGGTGTCTCCAATCATTTGTAACAGTCCCAAGGTGCATTGCTTCTGGCAGATGTGCAGGCTGGCATTTGCTGAGCGTGTTGAGAGTTTCAAAAGAGTTTAAGGAATCTCACTGCCTTTGAACTACCACTCAAAAAGTTCCACCCATCTCCTCCCTCCTTAACAGCAAACAGTCCTGGCTTCTTTCACAAATTCCTTGCATTAATAACCCCTTCTTAACAGGCTACGGAGACTGCTACTGGCTCAACTAAAACCTTGGGATTCACTTTCAGACCTTAATGGGTGTGAGTGTGTCACTCAGTGGGACAAAGGTCCTTCCGGGGTTGGGCAATGCCAGGTTGTTCCAGTTCAGAGACTGGGGCTGCTTACTCTACCTCTGCATGTTGCCTCAGCAACAATAAGAAAACAGCCAGTTTAGCACACTTATTCGAGTGGGATACTGCAGGACGACCACACCCACCAAGGCATGGAATTACCACCTAGGTGTGATGCAGACCGCAACCACAAAGTCAGTTATAAGAAGGCCACCAATGAATCACAGAAATCCTACAGTGCAAAGTTCTCATACATGTTTGAGAGAAGATGGAGAATCTAAAAACCGGAGGAAATCGGGAACATCCTGTTACAATTGTGTCATACCAGCTTAGCGTTTACAGGTAAAATATGCAAAGCTTGTGAAGTAGTAGAAAAGAAGTCAAGGCACAGTGCAAGAGCGAACCTTCTGGTTCCATGAAGAAAAAAACAAATTACTCATTTACATGGCGCTAAAGCTGCGAGATGCCAAAAGTTGCTTTCCAATGACCTTGGGATGCCGTGGACACCCAAACAGGCAATGGAATTATTTTAAGATGGCCGCGACGTTAGCTGCTGCGGATATAGGGAGGGCATGAATAAGTGATATAAATCACCTCATTATACAACAGAGAGACCCAGTTATACAGATTTCAAAATAGGTTGGATGAAACACAATTTCTAGGTGAATCCAAAGCCCTGAAACAAAAGCATAACAAACCCAGCCAAACCCAAGTGCTGACTTCTAGAAGGACTATAATGAGAGGGAGAGAAGGGGGAAGAATGGCAGTAAGGCAGTGCACTTTACGTTGACTCCTGCATACAGAGGGAAACTACTTCCTGGGTAAATGTAGTACACACCTTGGAAACCTTGCAACAGCTACTCTGGAAGAAGGTAACCCAGAGGACGACCCGCAAGAGGTTACACTGAATGTAGAAAACAAGCCTAGAGGAGGTGCCCCAAGTCCAGGGGTGAAACTCTAAGGATGCAGGAGGGTGAAACACTTCCTAAAGAGTTACCAAGAGATGCCTGGCAGGAGGATATCATACTAGTTTCTGCCTGTAAAGGACAGTGAATGAGGGATCAGGGGGGCATAAGTACTGAATTGGATGCTGCGCAACCAATGGTCTGGGAAACACCTGAATTAAATGCTGATAAACCCAAGGCCTGGGTGAACTGAATACTGAGAAACCCACGGTCTAGATAGAGCTAAATAGAATACACTGAAACCCAAGGTTTGATAGAGAACTGGATGGAATGCTCAGAAACCCAAGGTCCACTAAAGCATATACACTGTGGTTTCAGTGAAGTAAATTACTTCGAGGTAATTTACTTTGTCAGAATAAGTTTGCGGGGAAGTAAATATACAGATAATCTTAAGGATTAGGAGGGATAGAGAGGATTTCGAGGGTGGAAGTAGGGGGTAGTGAGAGGAGAGGAGGATGTGAGGGGACCCTCATTTAAACAATAAACGATTGAGGTAATTCTGAAAAAGTAAATTCCCACAAAGTAATTTACTTTGTTAAAATCATGTAGGACCCAGGAGAGGCCTGAAATTAAGTGTACAAGGCTAGGGAAGCAATGCCTGACACTTGGAAAAGGTCTTGTGAGGCATTGTGAAAGCAGGAAGACCAACATAAGGGTACATACTTTGAGCCCAAGAAAGAGTCTTCCCAGAAGAACCTTTCTATTTTGTTGTATTGCATTAGGGCTGGATATTTGAGAGAATGATTTTTGAGGTCTTTTTCTGGACATTTCTTTGAACAAACTGCAGCTTGGAGGATAAGTAATTTCTAAGATTAGGATTTAAACTTTTCTGCTGGCCACTTCATTAGACATTACTTTGAAAAGTGGGGTGTCCCCAAAGGGACAAGATTCTTACTCTTAGGTTATGAATTTTATTATTTGGACATTCATGTCTGTAGGTGTGGAACACCTGGAGAACAACCCTTCTTTATTTTGCCCCATACTTCGCCATTTTTGCCTTAGGGACAACATCATGAGTTATTTCCTAGTTCCTATAGGTTTTTGGCTCAATCCCTTCCTTCTGAAGCTACTAATTAAAATAATATTTCTGAAGCTCAATTCTACTGAATCACGTGTGTCATTGCTCAGCCTTACCACACAACGTAGACAACAGAAAAAAGGACACACGCATACACATTCTTGACATAAAAAGCCTAAGGCCAGCATTTACACAGTGAACATTTACATTGGGTAGTGTTAGGGAGAATTCTCACCCAAGTGCTTAATTCCCTCAACCTTAGAGCCCTCCAGCTCCTTTTCTATATTCTGGGGCTTTGAACATTTCATTTTCAATGTGTTTTACTTTTGTGTTATTTGGTTATGGAGTTTTAAAACAACTCCATGGGCATCATCTATTTTCTGTGTGCCACACAGCACCTTCAGTGCAGTGACACAGGGATGTCTTTCAGACTTCCCAAGGTTTAAATACCTTATCTGGGACTGACTACTGTCTCCCAGAGCATGTAAAGTTAAATTGGCTTTACTAGTCTCTTTAAATGTACTGACCCAGCACAGACTATCTTCCTATAGAGTGCTGGAGGGGCTGCTTAGCTTCCCCTGAGTCAAAACACTCATGTAACAGTAAAATTGTACCTTTCCCTACTTTAAAAGGCCGGTGGCAGTGGTTTAGATCAACTACCGTGATTTTTCCCGACCGCTAACAATGGTAGCTAAAAATCAGGCCAGCCATGTTTTTCAATATGGCGCCCCAGACCTGTTTGTAAAAACAGACTCCGGTCATCTTTTTTCACCATTTCCTTTAGGAAAAGTCCTTCATGTGTTTGTCTCTGCGCACCAAACCAGGTTTGGTCCCTTTGTTCGTTGGCCTTTGGCGGGCTTCAGTGCTGAAGCCCTCCTCTGGCACCTGAGTGTCTGGGGTGAACAGGATATGAGGGAGGTGCCCGAAACTCCCTGTGCTTAGTCTCCTAGGAGAACTGAATGCACTCTGGCGTGATTGGCCGGCTGGCTGTCCGGCAAGGACAGCCACCCTGCTGTGTGAATGACAGCCAGGCTGGAATGAATGGGGAAAACTGTTTAAAAGCAGGTCTCTGGGAA
The DNA here is from genome assembly GCF_040938575.1 of Ambystoma mexicanum. NCBI lineage: Eukaryota > Metazoa > Chordata > Amphibia > Caudata > Ambystomatidae > Ambystoma > Ambystoma mexicanum. Next base: position 1,541,828,018 of record NC_090935.1, on the reverse strand, counting down.
TTGGAAAGCAGAGTCAACCACTGGAACGCTCGAACTGAAGACGAGCTGAAGATAGAGGACTGCAGCAACTCCTGGATGACCGGTGAAGCCCTGCTGCAGGTCCGAATTGCCTGAAACTCCAATCAAAAGAGAAGCCCTTCAAGGTTAACTTCTTCCCCTGAGTTTGGTGGGAACAACCAACTCGCAAGCCACCTGGACACCGTCCCCATCTGGTCGAATTTTCATCAGAGTGCTGTTGAGAACCAGATAGCCAGAGGGAAGGAAACCAGCTTGTGGATTTTAAGGCACTCACACCTTAAACTGACGTCTTGCTACAGCTTTTGGTCTCATCCCTAGGGAGTGCAGTAACCTCCCGACATCCTCCTTCTTGTCCCCACGACTGAAGCTCAAGAACAGCGGTATCTACTCGAACTGTCAGGAACAACTGCCTCAGCTACAGCTTTCATCATTAACAAGGTACTATGCAAACGGGGTCCGGAACTATTGAGAAAGTGCGTGAAACTTTAAGGCTTCTCCTTCCCTAAACATTCGTCAAATTTTTCGCCTAGCCAAATCCTTCAAAATTCTGTGGCAAAGACTTAACCATTATCTACCAGAACTCTATTATCCTATACAAAGACTCTGAACCATTGACTTTGGCCCAGGCCTATGAGAAGAATTGCTGGTTGTATTTAACTGAAACCCTTTGCTCTGCCTATGAATGTATTTGGGCTGTCTTTTCTTATAACCTTGACATTTTACCCCATTAATAAGTATTTGAAGTGCCATTTTGCTCCCACTTCACAGGAGCTAAAACTTCTTCATTTACTTACCGGTTGTATTTTTGTGGTTTGTTAATGTGTGATATTGAGCTGCTTATGCTAGTGTAATGTTTTCTAACTGACTGAGTAAATAAATGTATATTCTTTTACCAAGAAACCTCGAGTAAGTGTTTGTTTGAATCACTGTGTTAGTTGGTCCTTTGTGTAACTTGTTCTACTGCTCACTTAAACTCTTGAGATAAGTCTGGCTGCTCAGCCATTGCTACCACTTTACTGTGTAGTACAGGCTTGTACCAAAGGTGAAATTGTGCTTACACTTGTAGTCTTAATTGCGAAATAAAGCAAATTGGGTTAGACAGTAAGGTGAGTCTGAACCTCGTTTTGAACAGTTGCACTGATGAAACAGCTGTGTGTGCTGGTGGGAGGGCATTCCACTGGAATGGGGCAAGTAGAGGAAAGGAACCAAAGTGGAAGGAGCTGTAGAGGGGCAAAGAGGCTGAAAGGTTGCAAAGAGACAATGGAGCAGCAAGCGGGAGTGGCAGGGTACAGTGAGATTCAGTCAGCAAAATATTGGGGGCATCCTATGGATGGACAACACAGTCCTTTGCTGCTTTACATTTAAGATCAATATGTATGTTAATAGTAAATAGCCACCATATATGACAGAAAATTTGACATATCAATAACTCTTAACGTGACATTTTATTATTTGAAATGTATCCCCATGTCTGCAAGTCACATTATTGGATTAGCATTCTTTCTGATTATCATACTTTTGACTGCTATCTTTAATCCCTTAACTGCTGGGCTATTATGCAAGTCTGCAAATAGGACAAGCATAGTCATCCTTAGCACTTAAAGGGGTTAATACTTATAAGGTAAGAGGTGCAAACAGTCATGTTTATAATAGTAACTAATCTTGTAAAGGAACATGTCATGAAAGCTGTTACACATTTTTATAACAAAACAAAAAATAACATTAGCACATTTCAGGCTGGATGCAACCTTGTTTCTAGAAAGGTACAATTTTTCCTTCAGCTGCTGGTTGTCTTTAGATGGTGCACAGCAAAAGTTAGCATGCATTTGTGAGGAATTTGACCATCTGCATGGTGGATGTGTGCTCACCTGGGATTTCTTGAAATTTTAAATGAAATTGAATGGTGGTAGATCAACCTCCCGAAAATGTGTGGGGCTAATCTGTACTCATTTTCTTGTGCTCATCACATGACATACGCATTTACCGGTGCACTCTGGGTAGACAACCTACAGGCACACTCACCCTGTCATATTTAGTTGGTATCTGACAAGTGGAGTACACAATGCATCTCCAGAAGGGGAGGGCCAAACCTTTCCCTTGCCATAGCCAGCCTGATTAACTGACAAAGGATCCATGGATCCGCCATGTCGTTTTGTTGAGCACTGACATCGATTAACATAATTAACATTCTAATAGAGTATACTTCAAACAGGCCCACATGGGGCATGGCTGCAGAGGCTAACAAAGGAGACAAGACACCCCAGCAAGCTTTCATATGCAACTGTGTCAGTCTGATGCCAGCTCCCGCAGTCCTTATCGATTGACAGTGAAATGTCATGTCTGGGACTGTGGGTTTACAGTAGTCAACCCCGCAGCGGGACCCCATTCATAAGGTACGAGTAGGTGGCTTGGTGGAGCCAGAGAGTATGGTGGAGCTGCCAGGGAGACCTGACACTTTAATCAGGAACCACAGAGAGCTCCATTAACCAGAGGGACCCTTTCATCCAAAATAAACAGGAAGATGGGCTTGCACCCCTTTACCTTTTCTGTTGCAAAGTACTCTGGTTATGACCTCACGCATAATGGAGATTGCTAGTGGGGAGCCAGGATTGGCTCATTAGGGTAGACTTCTCCTACACCAATCCCTGTGGTCCATTTGGCTTTAAAAGAGGGTCTAGCCCCTCCTTTGGCAGATCATCTGAAGACTTTGTATTGAGTAAGAAGAACTCAGCATTGGACTGTGGCTAAAGGTACAGTCTGCCTTACATCTTCCATAAGTGAAGTAAGACAAGGACCCCCCCATGAGGGAAGCAAGATCCCTCCCCTAAACCTCTTCCAGGGACCAAAGGGAGATAGTGAATCCATAGGGCCCACCAGCAGCTCCAGAACCGGTACCCAAAGCTTACTAGGTTGGAAGTGCCAGAGAGTCTCTGAACCAAACCAAGGACAACGCAGCTGCCTGAAACACTCTCCTCAGCTTTGGGCCATCTGCCTTAAAGGACAACATGAGCCCAGTGAAGAAGCTAGGAGAAGTACATTGACGAACATCTACTGACGTCCACCTTAAAGTACATTTTTGAGCCGGTCAACCCCCTCGAGCTGCAACTGACTGCACCGCTGACTGTTGATACGCTGTAGTCGCTAAAGCCATGTGAGATGCCTCGACCAGTGCTTCTGAAGCACCAACCAGCACTGAGACAACGATTCCTGACCCTGGGTGGCCATGTAGGCCACCCTGCAGCCGTAGTCCAGCTTCATTCGCTGAGCTGCCTGCCGCCTGATACCCACAGCTGTCTCGTGTCTTGAACTCTGCTGCAGAAGCTGCAAAGTGCCCTGAAACTGACTCGACCCTGTGGATCACCAAGAACGCCTACAAGCACAAGGTTTATTGTGGTTTTGTCCACCTGGTCCTTCTGCAAAGGGCCCTAGAGACATTTTAAGACCCATTGCTTCATTTTTGCTGAAACCAAGTATCCTTAAACTATTGCAATTAATTACTATACAGATTACCCTCCTGTCCATATCCAGAGTGCATCCATTTTCCTCCTTTGAAACTGTCTGTCCTATGCATTTCTTTAAGGGGGTGGTGTATTTAGTATTATGCTGAACTGTCTTTTGTGATAATAACAAAGTAGATATTTTCATACAACCTTCAATGGACAGTCCCTATTATCTTTGGGTAATAATTGTACTTTTGTTGTGTTGCAACTAACCAATGATCCACAACCTTTTGGAGATAAGCCTGCCATTCCGCCCACGTTATCAAAATTGGACAAGGAGGTTTATAATTTGCTTGTGTTTCCAATCTGTTCCGATTCTTTTGGGTGTACTAGAGGTGTGGGGTTGATAGATGGTTTATAAAGCAATATTCATCCCATGACCACTGGGGCCCTGGAAGTTAATTTGTCACGGTATGCCCACTCTATGGATGACACTGATCCTATTATGCAATCCTGTGGCACAGAAGGCAAGGCCACATCTCACTGCTGACACTTCTTCTTGATACAGGGCATGTTTCAGAAGTGGGTTTGGTTGCTAAGTCATACATACTTTTCCACTGAATTCTCATTCAGTAAATTCCTAAATTTAAAGAAGCCTTAGGAGAGTACAACTCACAGATCGGAAGACTACTCCTTACCAATCCTCATTAACTCTACTTCAGTGATTCTGCATGTTTCCTTCTTTCCCATTTCACTGCTCATCTGCAACACCTGAGCCACGATGAACATTTAAATGTATCTTTTCCTATTTTCAAAGAGAGCTCTTTCATTTTTCCACATTGCCCATGTTTTGATGCACTGTACTTTCACCAAGCATTTTTAGCTCAGAGCATGTTGGTGTTCTTTAACAGTAAGCACTGCTTCCACCATAGAGCCTCTGACATTTGTGTTGGGGTGCTAATGGTGCTGATCACAAAGGTACATGTGGCACCAGCCAAGCTGCACCATTTCTCGAAGTAGCCCACAGGGAAGGGTGGTCAATCTCCTAGAAGGGTAAATCTCTTGAGCCCATTACACAATATGGATGCACAATGCAAAGGCACCATGTGATCTTAAGTCAGGAAAAGACATATATTGTTAAGTACTATAAAATAATTTAAAGCAATCTTGTGTACTTACTCCAGAGTCTAGGTGTGATGTGAGGAGATTTCAAAGTGTCTTAGCTAAGTAACATTTGGTAAGTGCGAAGGCACCATGAAGCAAGACACAGACAACAGATTCGGAATTCAAACTAAAACAGTTTATTAACTTAAATGTCAGGATGGAAAAGGCCTAACTTGCCCTATTCTAAGGTGGGATGTCCCTACCTAATTGAAACTAAGGAAAGTCTGAGTGAAAGAGTTCATTCAACTTAAGAATCTATCTGTGTCCAAAACCTATACTTGCCCACCAAACTAATCTATATAATGTTTTGGGATATCAACAACAAAAGAAACAGTACCCAACATCAAGTTATGAGCTTCTTCCAGCTTGCAGCTTCCTTTCAGCTCCCTTCCCCAAGTATAAAACAGATCCAGCAAAAGTCTCAAAATTAACGTTCTTAAGTTCAGGATGATACAGTTTTAACCAATGCATTGGGTTCCCTTCCCCAAGTTCCAAGTAACACAGTTCCAACACAAAACAACCTTGAGACTCTATCCTCAGGTCAGTAAATGTTTCAAGTCTCATGGTTCTCTTCCCCACAGTTTAAATATCCCAAAAATATCCTTGCATTCTTAGGATTCTTTGCGACACTTGCACCCTCTTTTCATGTTTTCTTTTCATGTGAACATCTTGAATGTTTTGGATTAAACTTCAGGGTTTAATTTAAACCTGCTTTCAATGTATATGTCTGTCATGTGTAGTTTTCACACAATTTGGTATTCAATATGCCCCTCTTTAGTTCAATGTTAAAGTTCCATTCACTTTAGAATTCAGCATACAATGTTTTTACTTAGATTTAAAGTTTCATTCCTTTTAGAATTCAGCATATAGTGGTTTCACTTGAATGTGAAGGTTAAAGTTCTGTTCACTTCCAGCCGCAATATGTAACTTGGTAAAGTTTTCATTCAGTGTGGTATTTAATAATAGACATGGGTTGTACTCGTAACACACATTGAATTCAACCCCCTGTGTAATATTCCTTCAGTTTGCTTTAAACTGAAAGCCCAGCACTGATAGACTTTCAAAAACATGTTTCCTTAAACACGCGATCACTCTGATACAAAGTATTCCTGGTATTTCAATAGTTGACAATGTTTAAACCAGAGACCCCTGAAAACGTGTTTCCTTAAACATCCAATCACTCTGATACAAAGTATTGCTCTAGAACAGAAAAGTTCAAATGCTTGTGCACCAGGTTTCTCATTTGTTAGAAACTCTCTGGTCGCGTTCACAGCTTTCCCAGCAGTGCGGATCACACAGCCTTCTGCTTTTCATCTCAGGGGTCCAACTCCTGCCCCTCAGGCACTCCTGTGTGGAGCAGTTAACACAGGTTAACAAGCATCTTGAACACAAGGGAAAACAGCCTCTCCACACGGCTCGCTTTGCAACGTTCGATGACGTCACGCTTCCATAGATCGCCTCTCTCTACATACCTCGGCTTCTCAGCATACTTCTCAAATCTGGTCCCCTGTTGCTTGCACCAGCCTCCCTGCTACTTCTCCTGTTGATCTATCTGCTGCTGGGCTTGTCGCCTTTTATCCATCTACATCCCCTTAAACGGAGAAGTAGCAGGGAGGCTGGTGCAAGCAACAGGGGACCATATTTGAGAAGTATGCTGATCAACGGTACATGCATGACCCTCACAGCTCTTAGCAGGCATTTTCCTTGTCCCAGTACCAGAGTGGTAAAAGAGTGTAGTCTTCATTGTTCTTAGTTGCCTCTTCTTCTTCCTAGTATAGTCAATGGTCATATCTGGAGAATTGAGAGGAACTCGCTTATAACAGCCTGTGAAGGTTGGGGAAGGGTTGGGTTGGTCATCCACTCTCAGTCCTCAAGTGCACCCCACTCTCAGTCCCCAAGGACCCTCCACCCAGGTGATCCTCTCTCGCTTCTCTGCCCCCAGGGTCGGGATCCAAGAACAATTGCCTTTCCCAGGCCACATTCACAGAGGATCCAAGGGGGTTAGGAATGAGAATACCCTCAGGTTCTCACAATAGGCAATTTGAATGACTTTTCACATTCTGTTTTTCTTTCATACAGAGGTATAGTTCAATTTTACCTCCCTCCCCCTGCTTCCCCGCAGCAGGATTCCATTTTGCAGCCTGATGCCCCCAATAGACATGTGCCAACAGCCCATTTTAAACTCATTCCTGGACTGTAACTGACTGCATTCTGTCCTTCTTTCATCGCGCCTAGAAGCACTTGTGTACAAACATGTTATAAATCCCACATCATATCATATCCTAACAGGTAGGGTTAGAGTGTAACCCCACCTCCTTGAGGGCTACATTGTTCAGCCTGAAGTCCCCTTTGCAGCCCTCCCTCCGGCTCTTACCGCCTTTGTGTGATCGTGATGCTGCTTCTTTCACTGCCAAAGGAGAACTGACTCCCTGTTCCTGTTTCCATCTGTTTCCTGCTGAACTACTTATGGGTTACTTTGGGAATGTTATGTTATGTTATGTTACTTGGCATTTATATAGTGCTCTATGTATCATTGGTATGACCTCAAAGCGCTGGTAGGTTGAACGGCCTCGGGAACCTTAGTTCTAGTCAGTAGAGAGAGATAGTGTCATAGGGTGCATGGGTGCACCGGATATGTGTGCAGCTGATGTAATTGCTGGGTGGTAGCTGCATCCTAGCATTAGGTGTGGTGCTGGAGATATCAGTTGTATGTGTGCAGTCTGATGAGTGGACAGCTAGACTGGGCTCTGGCTGTGTTAGGCCTAAAAGACGCATATGTGAGCAGCTTGGCCGGAATGTGCTCGGCTGGCTGCATTTTATTAGGGTGATGAGGTGATCATGGGGTCGTATTTGTATGTGAACAGCTAGGCCGAATTAATCAGGGGTATAGCTGTGTTCTAGTTGAATGATGGTGTAAAGTAGAGAGTAAGCGTAGTGATGTGATATGATGGTTATCTTTAAAGGGCCTGAGACCAGACACGTGAACAGGGTGGCAGGGAACAGAGCTACATATGGACATATACAGACCGGGCTGGGATTACAGCGACAGGGGGGATACGGATATATAGCAACAACATGGGAACAGGAGGGCAGGTTACACAGTGATACACGTGTGGGCATGTTAACATTTGCATTTGTATCTCTATCCAGATCGTCCACTCTGTCCACTCCATCGACTGCATCGACTCCATCCACTCCATCCACTCGATACACTCTGTCCACTCCATCGACTGCATCAGCTCCATCGATTCCATTGATTCCCTCTGCCCCATTCATTCTGTCCACTCTATCTATTCTATCCATTATATCCATCCCATCAATTTTATCCATTACACCAATCCACTTCATCCACTCTATCTATTCCATCCACTCTTTCCATTTTATTCATTCTATCCACATTATCCATTTCGTCCATTCCATTCACTCTATCCATTCCATCCACTCTATCCATTCCATCCGCTTCATCCATTTCGTCCATTTCGTCCACTCAATCTATTCCATCCACTTTATCCATTCCATCCACTCTAACGATTCTATCCACTCTATCAATTTCATGCACTCTCTCCATTTCATCAATTCCATCCACTCTATCAATTTCATTCATTTTATCCACTCTATCCATTTCTTTCATTCCATCCATTCTTATCCATTTTATCCATTCCATCCACTCTATCCATTTCCTCCACTCTATCCATTTCATCCATTCTATACACTCTATCCATTTCATCCATTCCATCCACTCTATCCATTTCAATGGTTCCATCCACTCTATTCAATCCATTCATTTCATCAATTTCATCCACTCTATCCGTTTCATCCATTCTATCCCTTCCATCCACTCTATCCATTCCATCCAGTCCATCCACGCTATCCATTCCATCCTCTCTATCAATTTCATCAATTCCATCCACTCTATCCATTTAATCTATTCCATACACACTATCCATTTAATCCATTCCATTCATTCTATCTATTTCATCCGTTCCATCCACACTATCCATTTCATCCATTCCATCCACTCTAAACATTTCATCCATTCTATCCACTTGTTTAATTTCATCCACTCCATCCACTCCATCCACTCCATCCATTACATCCATTCCATCTAATCCAACCATTCCAACCATTCTATGCACCCCATCCACTCCATCCATTCCATCTACTCCACCCAGGTTATCCACTCCGTCCATTCCATCTACTCCATCTACTTCATTTATTCCACCCATTTCATCTATTTCACCCATCCCATCCATTCTATCCATTCCATTCGCTCCACTTCACCCATTCCAACCGCTCCGTCCACTCCATCCACTGTCAATTCTCAGTACATATCTTCCAAGCATTCGGCATGCATACATGCCATACATTCCATCCACTAGCCCCACATGCATCCATCAACTCTATCCATGTCATCTATCCCTTCTATCCGTCCCTCTTTTATCTATTGCGTTAATCTATTCTATCCACCCATCATTTCCGTCCATCAGTTCTATTGATTTCGTCTATTCTCTCTAGTTCATCCATTCTATCCACTCGATATACATGCATTCCATTCATTCCAAATGCATCTGTGTCATACATTCAATCCCTTCATTTCACATGCGTCTATCTGTTCCATTCATTCCATCCTCTCCATCTGTTTGCTCCGTCCGTCACTCCATACATGCATCTACAACATTCATTCGATTCCATCCATTCACTTCGTCGATCTATTCCCTCCATCGTTCCATATATCTATTTCTTCGATCTATTCCCTTAATTCATTCCATCAATCCTTATGGATCAGACGTCATTGAACACATGGTAGAGAGTCTCATTGTGTATTTGGTCATTGGGAATTCATAATATCTTTGGGTTGTTGTTGGTGTTAAGGAAAGAGCCACGTTTTGTAGTAATTTGCAGAAGGTCATATAGTCTTGGGTGTGTTGAATGTGAGGTGGAAGTGAGTTCTACAGAGTCAGGGCCAATGCTAAGAAAGAGGATCCTCCGATCCTGACGGAGTTGGTGGTTGGGATCACTAAAAGGAGGGCAGAGCTTGATTTTAGGGTGCGGGGTGGGAGGTAAGGGTTTAGCTTATCTTGCAGGTATAGAGGAGCCGTTCTTGTTTACTGCACGGTGAGTGATGTACAGGGTCTTGAAACTGGCCCTTCTTCCAACTGGGAGTGAGTGGAGGGTTCTGAAAGCTGGAGAGGTGTGGTCTCTTGGACCTAGCACTAGTAGCATTTTAGCAGCAGCTTTTTGCGCTCTTTGGAGTTTATTAAGGTGGTATGCTGGGACTCCTAGGTAAAACGAGTTGGCATAGTCCAGTCTCGACATTACAATGGACATAACAGCGGCAAGTCTGTTCGGGAAGGAGAGATAGGGAAAAATGCACCTGAGAATTTTGAGATGGTAATGACAAGATTTAGATACGTTGTTGATCTGTCAGGAGAGGGTTAGGTCTGAGTCCATAGTGCATCCAAGGTTTTTTTCTGAGACTGAGGGGGTGGGCGGTAGGCCCATGGAAGGGGGCCAAGGGAGTGTATGAGGGAGAAGCCCAGTGTTGCTGCACACCATGATATTGGTTTTAATCGGGTGTAGGAGGAGGTGGTTTGTAGTCATCCAACAGTCGATATCTAGGAGGCAGGCTGCGAGGTCGGGCAGAGAGTTGGTGTCTGAGTTGCGGAGTTTAAGGATGATTTGGGTATCATCGGCGTAGTTGTAAACAGGATATTGTGCAGGCGGATGATTCCAGGGAGGGTAGACATATAGATGTTGAATAGGAGAGCTGATAGACAAGTGCCTTGTGGTACTCCTGTATTAACTGGGCGAGCAGCCGAGACAAAAGGGGAGAGGAGGGTTATTTGTTTCCTCTTGTTGAGGAAGGAGGAGATCCATTTTAGAGCGGTTCCACGGATTCCTAGGTAGTGGAGGTAGTCATGGAGTATTGAATGGTTAATTGTGTCGAAGGCCGCATACAGGCCTAGGAGAATTAGTGCAGCGCATCCTGCAGAGTCAGCAGTGATCTTAAGATCGTCCCAGATTGAGGCCAGAGTGGTTTCAGTGCCATGTTGTGGTCTGAAGCCTGATTGGGCGGGGTCAAGGAGGTTGTTAGAGCCGACAAAAGCATTTAGTTGGGAGTATGTAGTTTGATCAATGAGTTTTGCAAGGAATCTGGTGTTTGAGATGGGACGGTAACCTTTGGGGTCGAGTGGGTCAAGGGATGGTGTTTTAAGAAGGGGCTTGACATGTGCAATTTTGAAGGCATCGGGAAACATTCCAGAGCTGAGGGAGCCATTTAGGATGGTTCTTACATGCTCTCCTGCGCTAGTGTATGAGAATATTTCTTTCAGGACTGAGGCGGGGCAGGGGTTTAGGGGGGAACCAGAGGGTTTGTGACAAGATATAAGGTCAAGAAATTCTTCTCTGAAGATTGGGTTCAAGGAGTCAAAGGAGGGTAGGGAGGGGGCTGCGGCTTGCAGGCGGTGGATGTTGGATTGGGCGGTATTTGGGGAGGGGGGAGGATTGACAGTTTATTGTTAAGGGGGTCAGGAGTGCAGGGTGAGAAGTCAAGAGAGAGGGGGTTCAAAGAGGGCAAGGGCAACAGTGAGTGTAGCAGGGTTGGGGAGGGAGAGATTGGAAGGCTGGGCAGAAATGGTGCACATTTATGAGATTGGAAAGGGAATAGGGGGTCTAAGGTATGGGGGAAGGAGGGGTGGGATGATTGCAGTTGGGTCGGAGATAGGGTAGGGAGAGGTGAGGGTTTGGGGAATTTGGCACGCCAGCGGGCTCCTCTAGTTTGGGAGTTGGATTGGGGGCGGGGTGTCACGGCGAGGGGTATTAGGGAGTTTTCAGTAGCAGTCAGAGGGAGGGATGGGGGTGAGTTTGGGTGGGAAAGGAGGGGCTGGATGGGTTTCAGGGGAGGGAGGTGGTTGGCTCTCCAGAGTGCGGCCCTGATTTTTGAGTTTGAGATGGGGTGGGGTGTCATCTTGTGTTGTATTGGGGAGTTCTCGGAAGCGGTCAGATGGAGGGTTGGGGGCAATGAGTTTGGGTGGGAAGGGGCAGGGAGGATGGGTTTCCCAGGAGGGAGGTGGTTGGTGTGCCAGAGTGCGGCTCTGATTTTACGGTTCACTGAGTGGTGGTGATGGGGGATTGGGCGAGTGGCGGTATGCTGAAGTAAAGTGGACGAGGGGATTTCTGCAGGTGTGCTCAGGGAAGGATTGGATGTGGGGCTCGAGAAGGTGGGAGCTAGTGAGGAGGTGGTGAGCCGTGAGAGCTGAGTGAGGACAGGAGGGAGGGAGCACAGGGTTCTAGGAATGTGGACGGGTGTGGGAGGTGGATATTTGCGAGATGGGGTCGCCATCTAGATGTGACACAGTCTTAGTAGGTAAAATTCGACACAGTACATTTTCAGTGCACTAACTGGATTTGAGATGTACTAAGAGCATGGAATGCAACACAATATTTCTTGGCCACTAGAAATATTTCTAGATGAGACACTCTTGAGAGGCAGTAATCTTTGATGTGACAATCTTAAGAGGCGGAGTACAACACAGGGAACATTCAGCGCAGTATTTAGATGTGACAATCTTAAGAGGCGGAGTACAACCCAGTAATGTTTGAGTGCACTATCTAGAGGTGACAGAGTTTTAAGAGGCAGAGTACAGTAAACTTTCAGTGCACTGCCTAGATGTGACAATCTTAAGAGGTAGAGTACAGCACAGTCGTCTTTCAATGCACTATCTAGATGTGACAAGAGGCAGAGTACAACACAGTGAAAATTCAGCGCACTATCTAGATTTGGCAATCTTAAGAGGTACAGTACAGCACAGTCATCTGTCAGCGCACTATCTAGAAGTGACACAATCTTAAGAGGCAGAGTACAAAACAGTGAACATTCCGCGCACTATCTAGATGTGACAGTCTTAAGAGGCAGAGTACAAAACAGTGAACAGTCAGTGCACTATCTAGATGTGACAATCTTAAGAGGTAGAGTACAACACAGTCGTCTTTCAGCGCATTATCTAGAAGTGACACAGTCTTAAGAGGCAGAGTACAACACAGTGAATACCTGGTTGGCTCTAGGATTGGAACCTGCCCATGCTAAGCACCATTTATAGGTTGGAAGGTTTGTTCTGGTGTCGCAAGATCACAGGAGTGGTTAGGGGTTTAGCCAGGACCCCAATTTGGTGCGTATGAGAGGTGGGTTTACTCCTGGTTATCTTGTCTGATTCGGTATCGATAATCCTTCTAACACGGTAGTTAGTGCGATACAGGTTCGCTTTTATTGATGGTTTATGAAAGATTCCACTTGATACAATGATTAGTGTGTAGAACACTGTTATGGCATTTTATGCCTTGGTGCGGTCAGCCGACACGTGTTTCAACCCAAACGGGTCTTTCTCAAGGCAAGTATGTCATGCTGCGGTCCCTGGGTGGGGTTCTTGTTTTATTGTGGGTGGCTGTCCTTATGGCAGTCTAGCTCCTATTGGGCTCTTCGTCTGAGTTTTGTCTGTGATGCGTTGCTCCCTGCGGCTGAAGCCGCAGGGAGCAACGCATCACAGACACTACTCAGACGAAGAGCCCAATAGGAGCTAGACTGCCATAAGGACAGCCACCCACAATAAAACAAGAACCCCACCCAGGGACCGCAGCATGACATACTTGCCTTGAGAAAGACCCGTTTGGGTTGAAACACGTGTCGGCTGACCGCACCAAGGCATAAAATGCCATAACAGTGTTCTACACACTAATCATTGTATCAAGTGGAATCTTTCATAAACCATCAATAAAAGCGAACCTGTATCGCACTAACTACCGTGTTAGAAGGATTATCGATACCGAATCAGACAAGATAACCAGGAGTAAACCCACCTCTCATACAACACAGTGAACATTCTTAAGATGTGACATAGACTTGAGAGGAAGTTGCTAACATTAACAATTGTTTTTGGGTCTGACGAAGGCCAAACTTCAAAATTCATTCTAAATGCGGCGTAGATGCAGACTAATGTTTCTGACTACATCGAGGTGTGGAGCATGGTCGCATGCACAGGTCTGTCTAAGTGTGGCATTCACAGTTCAGAGGTAGGGTAATGTTAATGTGGAGTGGCAGTGGCAGGGCTTTCTTGAGTAGAGAGATTGCTCTAGTCCCCATCCGTGCCAGCACTTTTCATAGGGCGACCAATCATCTAGGTGTCCAGAGCAAAGGGCAGACTGATCTTAAGTCTCTTGCAATTATCTTTTCTCCATTCCATTCTTTGTCCCATGTTAGCCTCTGGGTGCCATCAAACATGACACAAATAAAGCACAAAAAACAACACTCTGCTCAACTGTCACACTGCAGCCACATACACACATGAAATCACTGAGTTAATTAGCAGTCACACCCCAGACATAGGGCCTCAACACGAGTTGGGCGGTAACGCCGGCCGCTATTAGCGGCGGCATTAATAGCCCTACCGCCAAACCCATGGGTTTGGCAGAACAGGTATTGCCCATTCCCCACTGAGTCCATTCAGGAATTCCCCATTCTCCATTGGGCTCAATGAGGAATTTTTGCGCTTTTCATGCCGGCAGATTTCCCGCCGGCGGTAAGAGCATGAAATTTTGGGGGGTTTTCCCCCAGCTCAGAGCTGGGGGGAAATCTGCCAAACCAATGATTTGACAGACCCTTAAATGCGGCGGTAATAGTGCTACCGCTGCATTTAAGAGTTACCACCAAACTCGTGATGAGGCCCACACTCTTTCTAACAGAGACAAGTCTGAAACCTCACCATAAGCCTATTAATTCTGACATGCTTCCACCACCATCTCATCGACAACAGCGGTCTCCCACACAAACAAGGTGGCGGCATTGCCATCATATACAAACATTATCTCCCAATAAAGAACCCCTGACTGCTCCATACACTTCCTTTGAAATGCCCTCTCTCCCTTTCTCCCCTCCAGCCTACTTCTGCAGGAGTCTGTCCTGATACATTCTGGTTTCACCATCACTGTCTTGTGGCCAATGGTGAATTTGACTCTTATGGACTTTGTCGGGGGGAAATTCTGCCGGGGTCGGCCGGGCCGTCCGCAGACCTCCGGGCAGGGAGGCCCCAACTCCTCCCGTATATCCCAGGCGAGATAGAGTATGAGACACACACAAGGAGCAAGGTGACTCTGCCGTTTATTTAGACAAAACGGCAGGGATGGGTCAAGGAGCGTACGCGTTCGTCCTGACACACACACAATCGTGGGGCTCGCAGGCCCTTTTTAATGCATTATGACGCGCTACTTGCGTCACTTCAGAAAGTTAACAAAAAACCTATCGCCACTCTTAATTGGTTGCTCGAGTGGTAGGGTTAGTATAGTACACATATAGAGAATGATATTAGTGGACAAGGTGTAGTCAGGTGGTATATCTGGGTTGTCCCTACAATTAGATACATAAGAATTGTTACATGAAGACTACTGAGGATTGGCTAGTATTACTGATGTCTGAGATAAGAGCCCCATGTTCTGATTGGTGCATCCGTGAGCTTCCCAGCCTGGGACCACCGTTGTTCCCAGCTCTCGGTGTACCTGTGTTTGCAACAATGTTTTAATATGGGTACGTGCAGACAATGTGAGGATTTATTCATAGGTGGAAGGCTGACCGCTCCCACTGTAGCAGATGTCCATTGAGCCTTTCAAGTGTATCGGCCTGTGTCTCGTAGTGAGGGACCCAGACGCCTTTTCTCTCCTGGGTTTTGGCATCTCGTCAGGTTCGGCTTGGTCACGTGGGGAGGGACCGTGAAAGAGGCAGAATTCTGCACAATTAATATTGTTTTTTCTACTGCGCGTCTGGTTTAATTTGTCGGCGTGCCTTTATCGTTGAGGCGCGGAGTGCGAGGTTGCAACATCGTGCCTTTGATGATTTGTTCTTGGATGTGGGTTTGCAACATTGCGACCTTGGCTGGTTGCTCCACCGGGTTCTTTCTGCAGGATCAGCAACCTGACTCTTGCTTTGTTAATGTCCACGGGAGCTTTTGTTTGAGGCCTACTCGGGCCTGGTGCTTAAGTAGTCTGTTTGGTGCATAGGTACTTTAGGTTATAGTAGCATATATTTCCATGACCAGTATCGTGTTTCCATTATACCTCTCATGGTGGTAACGGGTTTCAAGAGAAGCGTGAGCAAGTGTCATAGATGAGTTCATGATGCGTCTTGCGTTTCTGCATTCTGAAAGCCTATGTAAAAATAATAAAGATGCACGTCCGTGAATATGCCTGTCGCCTACGTCAGAGCACTGAGTATGTTCTTCGTGTAGATTGGTGTGGAAATGTCCAGTGTGTATATTTGTACAGATGTGCTTCCCGTTGTCTAGGTCGTCATGGCATCTCTAACGACGTGTGGTTTTTAGTCTAGCTGATCCGAGCCGCAGGTGTCGGCATGGCCAGTGCGGGCTGCTGGGCAGGCAGGTGGACACATCCGTATGTTCCTGTACCAGGGTACCTGGTCGTCTGGTAAATGGACAAACTCTTCTCGCGGCGGGTGTCTGGGCCGTGACCCTCTAGGCCAAGCGTGAGAGGTGAAGGACGGGAGCCTGGTTTTCCATTCTCCCACTTCAGTCCCCCCTCTGGTCGACTTGTCGACCACAAACATATCCTTCTCGTTATCTCCTCTTACCCTCCATATCTTAGTTATCCCTCCGAGATGTCCATAATGGTTTACATGATCTTCAAATGACCAATACATGTATTCACATGTTCCTCCAGGAGTACAGTATACCCATCTTCCTATGTAGCTCCTGGGGTTCCTTGGGTTCTCGATCTTCACTGATGGTGGGTCTAGATGATTGGTGATGATTTGGGTGCTCAACTTCTCCCTTTCTTGTATTATCACACCTGTATGCTGGCCGTCATCTGCTGGCATTAAGGGGTGCATTCCCACCATTTCCAGCAACTCGTCAGTCGTGCGTGCCTTCCGGGCCTTCCAAAATCTAATTATGATCAGGGTAGCTCCAGCCAAAATAGTACACCCCACTATTATTTTCAGTCCATCTGACAGCCAAGATGGCATCCATGACCATAATAGTGAAAACCAGCTCTTATCCTTGTCTACACCGTTACTTTCGTCCATCATTTTGGAGTGCATCTGGGCCAAATGTGAAACTGCTTCTGTCAGTGTACCATTGTCAGCATCGTTGGCAGGTATGAACGTGCAGCAAGATTGTCCTATCTTTGCACAAACTCCTCCTTCCATTGCTGTGAGAAGGTCCAATACATATCTGTTCTGGAGTGCTACCATCCTTACAGCTCGCAGCTCCTCTTTAATTGCGTTGAACCCATTTACTGTCGAATTGATGGTCATCATTAGTTCCCATCTGGTTATTTGGAGCCATTTTGCGTTTGCGTATGCCTGCAGTCCCGGATGTATTATTGAGGAGAAGAACATTGCTGCTCTGCTGAATAGTCTGTGTTCTGGCGGTATTGATGTTAGTTCCGTTTCCGACCTTCCCCACAGGTAATTTCCTGTTAATGGCTCTCCTTGTCTTTTTCTCCTATTTAGGACAGTATCATTGCCGTTGGTCCTGTTTCCTTGCTCCTTCTGAAGTGGTGCAGATCTCTTTCTTCTCTTATCCCCTTCATCCATTTTAGGAAATTTCGCCACATCGACATGCTTCTTAGGTACCACTAGTGATGGTACATTGACGTGTACCATTGTGCACACACCATTCCACAGGGGAGGCAGTGTATGATATGCCTTTTCTCCACAGGCCCAATAATGGTCCATTATTACTGCTGTTCCCGCTCCCCCCTCAGGTAACTCCATCACGCTTGCACAATTGGTGTTATATCCTACGTCCACCTCTCCTTTATGCTGGTAACATATTTTGGGCGCAGCCAATGGTAGTATAGTTATTGGGTCTTCATCTTCTTCTACCCACGTGAGCATTGGTACATACTTGATCCACGTCGTCCAACATCGATGATTGTGTGTCTCGATAGTTGAGATATTTTCTTTTGTTACCATGTTGCTGCCAATCACTCCTATCTCCCAGCTGTTGCCCAGATACACCTTTCCTGTTATCGTCAGTAGCGGTCTCTCCCAGCATCCTTGTTTACCCGGAACTTCAGTGGCGTACCAATCACATGGTAGATACTGCAGTGTTACCTTCTTTGTTTCTCCTTTTGCAGGGCCACTTGTTATGTACCTGAATGCTTCAGCATGTAAACTGGTCTTGTGATAACTCAGATAGGTCTTGAGGAAGTTGTTTTCATATGGGTATGAGTCTCGTGTTTTCCATGTCATGTGCACTACTGTTCCTTGAAATCTTCCTTTCGTTTGGAACAGGGCCAAATATATTATGCACTGTGCTGTTTTTTCATCTATTTCTGTGGCAACAAATGTTCGTGAAGCGCTCATGGCGTATGGTATTAATGAGCAAACGTAACAGCTATCCTCAGTTGTCTGCTTACCAATGCGGGTCATGTGCTGGTACCATATGTTGTTTGTGACGTGTGCTGAATCTTGTACATAATTATCAATACCTTTATTGTCTGAGTATGTGCTGCGTTTAACTCTATTTTGCTTGGGTGCAATGTTACTATTACCACCTGACGTACCACCTGTTGCAGCAGGGAACGGGGGTATATTAGGTTTGGGTGCAGCAATAAAATCAATAGCATAGCTGTACTGCCAGACAGAGGCAGCCAAGAACCCGGTGATCATAAAAATCCCTATTATTTTTATTACATATGCTAATCTCACCGGCATTTTGCTCTTACCTTGCTGCAGTCCTGGCAGCGTATTCTTGCGACGTTAAAGTTGCCCGCCTAAAAATTCTCAAAAGTGCTCGTTATTAAATGTTAGTTTTGTTTCCTTTAAGCTCTTCCTATCAAGTAGTCATTCAGTGCCCAGGCGAAGAGCTGCTCCCACGCTACTCTAAGTGATCGGTCTCTTAGGACCGGCAAGTATGGGCGGAGGTGGGGCATGTAATATTCTATGGCCAGGTGGAAGGCTGTGTAGTAGACACGTACCCTTCTCCTTTTTAGGTATGTTGGCCTTTTTATTTCGTATACAAATTGGTGTGACAATTCTTCTGGGTAGTTATCGTCTGGCAGCACCATCTACGCCTGTACACTGAACTTGTTAATTAGCTTTTTCTTAACAATACAATATTACGCAGTTCCTGTATGTGCGAGAGAAAAAAGAGAACATTCACGTGTTTACATGTGTATTGGTGCAAGCAATGTCCTTCAGTTTTAGTTACAACTGTACTTATCAGTCAATGGGGGGGGTTTGCGCTCAGATGGCGGAAGTATTTTTACTCTTTGAGCGTGTGACCATGGGGTGGGCAGTATGGGGATCACCCCCTTCTTCGTCAGTTATTGTCTCCGAGGGAACAATTGGGTCGTTGTCTGTGGTGGAACTTTCTTCCGCTGTCGGGGATGTTGTTGCTGTTCTTCCAATGGACCTGTCGTTGGCGCTGGGGCGGGTCTGCAGTTTGTAGATCTTTACGTCATGTAGGTGATTCCAGGCACGCTTATCCTTTAGTTTTACTGCTCTTGTTGATACGTCCTCTACCAGATGGGGGCCAGTGAACCTCTTCTCGTTCCACTTTCTATTGAAATTGCAAAGTAGCACGTGGTCACCTTTGGCAAGTTTGCACAAGTTCTCCTTTCCCAATTCTGTACTTGCGCCTTTTTCTTGGTTGCTGGTAGACCCGCCCCGTGTGCGCTCGAGCTGTTGAGACACAAACACGACACTAGTAATCAAAGAAGACACATATTGATACATTTCATCACCTAACACACTCGCTGAACTTTCGTGGTCGGTGAATGCCCTTGACGTTGGGGTTAGGGGAAGGCGCATTTGACGTCCAGTAACCACTTCGTGAGGGGTGAGGTGGTGGTCGGACCCTGGCCTATTCCTAAGTTCAAATAAAGCTAACGGAAGGCAATACAACCAACTTTTCTTTGTTGTTTGTTGTATTTTTGCAATTGCCTCCTTCAATAAGCCATTCAGGCGTTCACATACGCCATTAGCCTGTGGGTGGTATGCACATGCAAATTTGTGTTTAATGTTCAGCAGGGATGTGATATGTTGGAACATTTCGTTTGCGAAATGTGGGCCGTTGTCTGATCTTAACACCTCGCACACTCCCCACCTGGGGAAGACCTCCCTTACTATGAATTTGGCTGCTCTAAACGCATCAGGGTGTGAACAGGGCCCTGCTTCAATCCACCTAGAAAATGGGCATACTACTACAATCATATACCTATTACCTTGACATATGTTGATCATATCAACATAGTCAATGTGAAGGTGCCGAAAAGGTCCTTCTGGCCGGGGTATGGTACCTCTTATCACTTTTAAAGTATGACCGGCCGTAAACTGTTGACATGTGAGGCAATTGCTGATAAAATTTGACACATGAGAGTTTAACTCAGGACAAAACCAATCTTCTCTAATTCGTGCTGCGATTATTTCCTTGCCTGTATGGGCAGGGTGATGTAATTGGCTCAGGGCGGTATTTAACAGTGCCAACGGTATTACAACTTTCCCCGTGCCACCCTGGCGCCATAGTGCGTCGGTTGGGGACATTGTACATCCTCTTTTTACCCATACTTCTTTTTCGGCCATTGGTGCAGCCGCTTGTAGTTCCATAATCTGTGTGGCTGGGAGATGGGTGTACCCTTCTTTTATTAACATTTCCCTAGCTATTCCCCTCCCTCTCCCTCTCTGTGAGTCTGTGGGGTTCCATATCTCACCAAAGTATGCAGCATATTTTGCATGTGCGTCTGCTGCTGCATTCCCTTTTGAGACATGGTCTTCACCATTGGTGTGTGCGGTGCATTTTACTAGGGCTAGCTCTTGGGGGTCGTTTATTACTTCAATTAATTCAGCCAACAAGAGGGCATGTTGCACTGGAGTGCCGTCAGCTCTCCTAAACCCTCTTCTCCTCCATTTTGTTAGCCCTGAGTGGACAGTGGATGTAACATATGCACTGTCGGAATATATTGTTACACGTTTGTTAAAACTTTCTTTAAGTGCCAATATTAGTGCAACTAGTTCAGCGGCTTGAGCAGAGTAATGCTGTGGTAACTGTACACATTTCATAGCCACACACACCGGAGCCTCCATCATTTTTACCACTGCTGCCCCAGTCCTTCGTATCCCATCTCCTTGATCAATAGTTGATGACCCATCAATAAACAAAAGCTCACCTCCCTCTAGAGCGTTTTCTTCAACTTTTCTAGTACATGAGTACATTTTAGTTATTTGGGTGCAGTCGTGGGCGTAATCTCCCTCTTCAATTACTTCTGCTAGGAACCTTGCAGGGTTAACAGTGCTACATCTAACAATCGCTAGTTCAGCCCTAGACAAAATGATCTCATAACCTGATGCCCTTTGTGTCGTTAGTGTGGACTTGGGTTTATTCAATATTGCAAATAATGCATGTTCCACAAACAGTGTAGTTGAACACCCCATAGTTATTCCTGATGCTTTTTCTACTGCAAAGGCAGCTGCAGCGAGACCTTGTTCACAAGGGAAGTGGCCTAACATCACAGGGTCTAAGTGTCCGCTGTAAAATGCTACTGGTTTATATCCCATGCTCGTTTTTTGTGCCAATACTGCCTTCATCACTGCTGAGTCGCAATGTGAGAATATAAAAAAGCGTCGCTCATAGTCTGGGGATGCCAGTACTGGAGCAGTTGATATCGCGTCTTTCAATTCGTCAAATGCCTCCCTCATTTCCATAGTCCATCCCAACTTTTTCTCCCCTTTATTTGCTTCCTTCAAACCCTCAAGCAGGGGTCCTATGTATGAGCTGTAATCGAATACCCATGCTCTACAGTAGTTGCACAGCCCCAGAAATTGCTGCAGTTCTCTCACAGTCTGTGGTACGGGAGTGCTTGAAATGGCCTGTGCTCTTTGTGGTGCAATCCTTCTTCCATGTTGGGATATCAGTTGGCCAATGTAAAGTACCTGTTCCTGACAGTATTGTATCTTTTCCATGTCTACCTTGTACCCTTTTTCAGCCAATATTGTCAACATCTTTAAGGAGTCCTCTCTACATTTACTTTCGTTTGTACTGCAAATTATTATGTCATCCACATACTGTAACACTGTGCTTTCCACCTCAACGTTACCCAAATCCATCTGTATTACTCTATTGAAAATTGAGGGTGATTCACAATACCCCTGTGGTAATCTGGTATGTTTCCACTTTGTATTTCGGTAAGTGAAGCTTGTCAAATCTTGTGAGTCTGGGTGTAATGGTATTGAGAAAAAAGCATTTTTAAGGTCAATCACTGTAAATCGTTATGCTTCTGATGGAATGCCACACAATATTGTGGCCGGGTTTGCTGTTACTGGATACTCTGCTTCTACTATGTTGTTCAAGGGTCTGAGGTCCTGTATGAAGCGCCAAGACCCCCCTTTAGCCTTGCGCACCGGGTACACAGCTGTGTTACATGGTGATTCTGAGGGGACCAATATGCCATTGTTTATAAGGGCCGTTATGGTTTCATATATGCCTTCATCTGCCTCTTTTGACAAAGGGTACTGTTTCACTCTTGGTAGTATGGCACCTTTTTTCAATTTTATCCTTACACCCCCTATGCTTTTTATGCATCCCACGTCATAAGGGCTAATAGTCCATAATGATTTGGGCACCTTTGACATATCCTCCTTAAAAAATGGGACTGGGGTGCCTGCGGGTGCCTCAAGTGCCATTGCAATTTTCTGTGCTACTTGTTTGTGAGCCACTCTTAGCCATATTTCTACACTCATCATGAACACCATTTCATCTTCTTCCTTTTCTTCTGAGAACAGCTCTTCATCTGACACCTGGGTCAGCCTACATCCTTCTGCTAGTGCTATCACCGCCCTCCATGCTCTCCCTTCTTTATCTTGGGCGTGCACAGCAACATAATCAGCTGTTGCAATAATGCTCTCAATGTCCATTACAAACACCTTCCCTTCCAGTTCATTAACTGGTGTTTCTGGTCGGAACAGATAGGCTGCTGGTCTCCTCCATATTTTCCCTTCTATCCCTGGCATCCATGCAAATGCCATGTCTGTGCCATATTGGAATAGCTCGCCATCTACTGGCTCCGCCCTAATCGCTGTCTGTCCACAGTATGCTTGCAAAATCTGTCGTGCTGCGAGCATGTTAATCCCTGGAGTAGAGCAAATTATGCCATCCTCTGTAAAGGAGATTGTCATATTCAACCTGTTATTATGTCTCTCCCCAGTATATTTACTGGTGAGGCACTATAATACAAAAGTGGAACTGACAGATCATACTCTCCAATAGATAAGGGAACGTTATCAGTAAATGGAACCAACCCTTTAGCCCCAGAAAATCCTTGGGTGTTCATGGCTTCGCCTGACATCTTAAATTTACCTTCCCTTATGCAAGACCGGGTTGCCCCGGTGTCAACAAGAAATGATAATTTTTTGTCACCTATCGTTACCTCTATGCGTGGTTCCTCCGCACTATTAGGTGTTACTGACAGGATGGGACACACCAAAGCCGTCTGTGGGCTGGCCTATTGGGGGTACAATGATTGGCCATTCCCTGTGTAAGGGTTGTGTCCCAACACCGTCACCCTACCCAATTGCGTTTGTTGAGTTTGGGGTGGTGGTTGTATTAACGCTACTTGTTGTTGTGGCGGTGGCAGTTGCTGTGTTATTTGTTGTTGTGGCAGTGAATAGGTTTGTGGCTGTTGTGTTGTTTGTTGTTGTTGGTCACTCCCTTTTTGTGACATCTGCTGTTGTTGTATGCCCTGCTGTTCTTGTGAGGTCCTAGGTTGTGCTTGTTCATTCCATGCTGGTGTTCCTGGCCTTACCCTACATGTACGTGACATGTGTCCTAATAGTCCGCAGCTCCAACACACGGGTGGTTCCCTGCTTTGCCATGGGAAGCTCCCTGTGTTGTCCTGGTATACGGGTTGCCCTGTGGGGTAGTAATTTCTAAGTCCCCCAGCCTGCTGTTGGGTATTATATCCGTATCCTCTCCCCCTCATAAACCCTCCTCTCCCTCTGTTATAACTATAATACCCAGTTCCTTGCATTGGGTACCCTCCTCCCATGTTTGGTGCGTGCAATTGCAGAGGCGGCACTTGCTGTATTACACCCTGTGGAGGCGCTATTTGGGCGGGATCTTGTGCAGCCACTACTTGCGTTGGGCTCTGGGCCATTGGTGTGGGCGTAGTTATTAGTGCCCCTTCCATTGTGTATTTAGTAAGTTTTTTCTGTACTAGTTTGGCCTCTTCTGTTTTCCTATCCTCTTCCTTTTGTTTCATTTTTCCTTGCCATGTCCTGCAGTGATGTACTATAGTCAGTTGTATTTCTGGCCATGGTTTTGCTTCCATCCCCACTACTTTCTTTAGTTGTTTCTGAACCCCTTCTGGGAGCCCTTGTACTAGTATATGATAAAATATGGCTGGTGTTTTGTCCCATTGTTCTCTAGTTTCCATGCGCCACTTCTCTTGAATATCCTGCATATAATCAACAGGGTCCTCATTTTCACCCATCTTACGGGAAGTAATGGCTCCTATGTCTGATGTGTCTGGGTACTGCACTCTCAGTGCCTGCCATAGCGCATGTCTACAGTTTGCAAATGGTGCCCCATCATGTGATGTGTTCGTTACCGTTACCCCATGGAATCCCGCTCTTTTCCAAATATCATCCGCTCTATCCCCTAATATTGATATTAACAGGCCCTTCACATCTCCTACTGCTAGTTTCTGTCCTGCGGTGTGTTTTTCCATTTCATATATCCACTTACCCGCACCTCCACTTAGTGATGGGAGCCTACATTTTATATTTTCTTTATCTGTGTGTTTCCAAGGTACATACTGTGGTCTAACCCCTCCTCTCTCCAACAGTGGCATTAAATTCTGTCTTGTGTCACCCTTTACGCTCCATAATATTGAGTCTTCACACCCCTCCTCTTCCCCCGTTTCCTTTACTACTTCAAATTCTTCCTTACTACCTCTGCTCCTACCTCCCTCTTCTTCCTTTCCCCTTTTTTCGTCATTTCCTGTGTTCAATACGGGTATGTTTATTTGTCTGTCTTGCCTGCGACTAGGGAGGTCCCTAAGCCGACATGCATAAGGTGTAATTTCGTTCATGAAGGGCGCGAGCTTTATTCTGTGCTGTGAGCGTGCGGTGGTTGAACATGTATGGTGTGACGTGGGAGGGCGTGATGGAGATGTTGGTGGCGTGGTTTCATGGGTTTGTGTTTCCCCTATTCTTTTCACTCCCTCCTTACTTCTCTCCAGCTCCTCCCATCTTCTACTCATCCAGGGCGAATCTATGTTTGTTCTAGTGAGGTATAGCTTATCTAAGCTTTCCCTTTCACTCTTTCTTCCATCCTTCTCCACTCCTTCTTCCTCCTCACTGCAAAAGTCATTCATAAATGGCACCCCCCACTCTGCCTTTTTTCCTTTTATTGTTACTGTTTTTAAGTCTATTAAGTCTCTTTCTCCCCTTTCGTTGTTACCAACTGTTCCCCCTAGCACTGATGCTGTTGCTACCTCTCTACTTTTATATACATTTCCCCATCTTTCACTCTCCCTACTCCTCCCTTCTCTTCCCCCTTCACTTCTCTCCTCCATTTCCCTACTATTTTCCTCCCTTTTTCTTTTCAATTCCTCCATTACTTCGTTGCTCATCTGTTCCAATATTCTTTCATCCTCTTTCTTCCTTTCCCATTTCACCCTTTCTCTTTCTACTATACTCTCTATTACCTTCCCCTCTTCATATTTCTTAGCTGTCTCTGATAGTACGCTCCTCCTCCATATTTCCATTTCCTTTTCCTTTTCTTCTTCTTCCTTCTTCTTCTCCCTCAGCACTACTCTTGATACCCTATCTGCTGCTGCTTTTACCCTTTCAGCTTCTCTCTTTTGCTCCTCATTTCGTTCCCTTAATTTTTCCAATTCGTTCTTACCTTCTTTCCTTTTCCTCACTCTCTCTCTTTCCTCCCTCTCAAGTTGTTTGATCAATTCATTCTGCTCATCCCTTAGTTTTGCTAATTTTTCCTCCAAAATCTCTTCCTTCTGCCATAGTAGCTCCTCTCCCCTCATTTCACTCTCTCTGGCACTATCCTCGTCTGTTCTCCTTACCGCCTCCCTTTCTTCTCCAGTTAGTGAGCCTCGTAATTTCAATAATATCTGTGCAGCTACCCACTCATCGTTTCCTATCTCTACAGTCTGCTGTTCTCCAATCCTTTCTTCCCCCATTGGTATCTTCCTATGAGCCACATATGGTGGAGGGCTGTATGCCGGGTTCGAGTATCCTTCAGCCGCCCTGAACTGTCCTTCTATTTCTCCTAATTCTCTTAAAGGGTACAACCCTCCTCCCTCTGCTTTCACTCCCGGTGTTATGGGTGTCTCATTGTTCCGTTCCTTTTTTATGTCGTTTGATTTATCACTCTTTTCTCCTCCCTGTCCTCCATTCCCCATATTCTTTGTGCTTTCGCATCCCTTTTCCTCATCCGTTCCTTCTTTCTTAATCTCCTTTTCTTCTGGTGTTTCCCCCATAGTGAACATTCCATTTGGTCCTGGTCGGGACCCCTGGAACATCCTCCATAAGTTAAACACCTCCACATGGTTTGCCAACTTCTTCCCCTTGTATGTATTGTGCAGATGGTTTAGTAGTGAATGTTGGGCATATGGATCGAAACTACCATTAGGCGGCCATGGTGTTAACATTTTGTTGTCCGTCCCCTGGGTCCACTCTATGCTGTACTTAATTAATTTCTCCCTATGTGGTGGCAGTGTGGTGCATATGTGTTGTAATGGGGTAGTGAGGGTGTTCCCCCACCCTCCCGACCCTCTCCCGTATGACATAGTGTCCCTCCCCTTGTTACCCTTCTCTTTACCAGCAGTTTACAATATACAACCTCGTATTGCTTACCTTGCCCCGCAAGTGTGGGGACTTACGACAATCCCTTGACAGATTATGCAATAATAATAAATATTATGTTATATTTTATTCCTTCCCCTACGGCCCCCTGCGGCCGAAGCGCACGCGGCCCCCTGCGGCTGCGTACCCCTTACGACGACCTTATACAGTCGCCCTGTTTCTCCGTTCTCCTCCCCTTTTTACACTTGCCGTGGCCGGCGTTCTCCGTGCGCAGCCACGCCCCTTTCCCCTTCTCCTTTTCCGATCCTCTAGTCTATCCGTTATCTCCGTGTCTGCTCCCTTATCATCTTTCTCTTCCTCCCCACTCTCAACCCAAAGTTCCTTATGCACGCGATATCCTATTAAAAGCCTATTGGTGACGTCACCGATTTCTTCGAGCTACTGGTATATTCTTGTTATGTTTTTTAAGTTCAAAATACACTTGCAATCTACCCCGCTAACCCTACAGCTGTCTTCCTGTCTCTCCTGGAACAAGGTAATCTCATCAATAATATAACCGGACTGCGCACGCTGCGTCGCCTCGCGTGTGATACGCCCCTCAACAGGAGGGCTTAACCAGCCAATTATCTTCCGTTTTGGGCAACTATGTAACTAGCTACCGACCACAGGGAAACGTCATCTACCTATCGAGTTTCTTGCTCGAACAATAGGAAACCTCATCTACTCATTGATCAATAAATGTCAAGTCGTAGGAAACCACACACACACCCACCCTCACACGTAGTCGCAATTTAGGCCATCAGTGTCTTACGAGCGGCTGCACGTGATGTTTTCGTGCCCCGCCCCCCTCTTTCGCGTAACGTTAGCCGACTGTTCTCGCACTCGTTTCGCTACCATTCATTCCATTGGCAACACTCAGTTAAACCTTCGCCGCACATCTGTATAATACCTCCCTCCTCCCTTATTTACTTCCTCCCCCTCCCTCACAATTTCGCATTGCTTGTTGTGCGTGTCATGCTCACCAAGTTCTCTCGATGCAGGGCCGCTCGACTGCGTGCACCCCTCCAATCGGCTCGCCACCTCCCCTCGTCTGGACCACGTCTGGACACTCGCCGACCGCGGGCGGGATACTTCTCAACCGGCTCCCGAGGGCCAATATCCGGATTGCGCTGTCCGGTCTTCTCGCAGCTCCGCGATGGTCCTGTAGTCCTCAGAAGGGGGCAACGGCAGAGGGGGCCGCGCCGCCGGGCCTCCTCGCAACGGGAGTGCCTGGAAAAACTAAAAATAAAAGTTGATCTTAAACAGATCTCAGCAGTGCCTCCAACTTGTCGGGGGGAAATTCTGCCGGGGTCGGCCGGGCCGTCCGCAGACCTCCGAGCAGGGAGGCCCCAACTCCTCCCGTATATCCCAGGCGAGATAGAGTATGAGATACACACAAGGAGCAAGGTGACTCTGCCGTTTATTTAGACAAAACGGCAGGGATGGGTCAAGGAGCGTACGCGTTCGTCCTGACACACACACAATCGTGGGGCTCGCAGGCCCTTTTTAATGCATTATGACGCGCTACTTGCGTCACTTCAGAAAGTTAACAAAAAACCTATCACCACTCTTAATTGGTTGCTCGAGTGGTAGGGTTAGTATAGTACACATATAGAGAATGATATTAGTGGACAAGGTGTAGTCAGGTGGTATATCTGGTTTGTCCCTACAATTAGATACATAAGAATTGTTACATGAAGACTCCTGAGGATTGGCTAGTATTACTGACGTCTGAGATAAGAGCCCCATGTTCTGATTGGTGCATCCGTGAGCTTCCCAGCCTGGGACCACCGTTGTTCCCAGCTCTCGGTGTACCTGTGTTTGCAACAATGTTTTAATATGGGTACGTGCAGACAATGTGAGGATTTATTCATAGGTGGAAGGCTGACCGCTCCCACTGTAGCAGATGTCCATTGAGCCTTTCAAGTGTATCGGCCTGTGTCTCGTAGTGAGGGACCCAGACGCCTTTTCTCTCCTGGGTTTTGGCATCTCGTCAGGTTCGGCTTGGTCACGTGGGGAGGGACCGTGAAAGAGGCAGAATTCTGCACAATTAATATTGTTTTTTCTACTGCGCGTCTGGTTTAATTTGTCGGCGTGCCTTTATCGTTGAGGCGCGGAGTGCGAGGTTGCAACATCGTGCCTTTGATGATTTGTTCTTGGATGTGGGTTTGCAACATTGCGACCTTGGCTGGTTGCTCCACCGGGTTCTTTCTGCAGGATCAGCAACCTGACTCTTGCTTTGTTAATGTCCACGGGAGCTTTTGTTTGAGGCCTACTCGGGCCTGGTGCTTAAGTAGTCTGTTTGGTGCATAGGTACTTTAGGTTATAGTAGCATATATTTCCATGACCAGTATCGTGTTTCCATTATACCTCTCATGGTGGTAACGGGTTTCAAGAGAAGCGTGAGCAAGCGTTATAGATGAGTTCATGATGCGTCTTGCGTTTCTGCATTCTGAAAGCCTATGTAAAAATAATAAAGATGCACGTCCGTGAATATGCCTGTCGCCTACGTCAGAGCACTGAGTATGATCTTCGTGTAGATTGGTGTGGAAATGTCCAGTGTGTATATTTGTACAGATGTGCTTCCCGTTGTCTAGGTCGTCATGGCATCTCTAACGACGTGTGGTTTTTAGTCTAGCTGATCCGAGCCGCAGGTGTCGGCATGGCCAGTGCGGGCTGCTGGGCAGGCAGGTGGACACATCCGTATGTTCCTGTACCAGGGTACCTGGTCGTCTGGTAAATGGACAAACTCTTCTCGCGGCGGGTGTCTGGGCCGTGACCCTCTAGGCCAAGCGCGAGAGGTGAAGGACGGGAGCCTGGTTTTCCATTCTCCCACTTCAACTTCATTGATTCACGGTGCGTCACCCTTTCTCAACTCTCATGCTGGACTTCCTTTGCATCTTGTACTCATGATGGCCCTGAATCATGCTGTTCCCATCTTCATCTTGTATCCTGGCTTGCAACATTATGTGCTACTACTGACTTCTGCAATTATAAACATTATGTGCTACTACTGACTTCTGCAATTATATTCGCTCTCCGCTCTTGCTTCTCCACTCTTTTTGAGTGCTTACTTGCTGTTCTCTCCTCCTCTCCCTTTATCCCTTTTCCTACCTCCTCCACTCCTTCCCTTACTTTCTTCTATGCACTTACTCTATCAGAATTGTCCCTGGACCTAGTATGATAGCAACCTCGCCTGTCTCTTCCCCCTCCCCTTACTTGCCCCCACCCCTCCAGCACTATCTGAAATGTCATCAGCCTAGTGAGATAGTTGCTTGTTTTATTCCTCCCTTCCCTTTCTGCACACCTCTCCTTTTGTTTTTCTCCGTCTCTACCAGAAATGTGTTCAGCCCTAGTACAGTAGTCGTCTGTCTGTTTCCATGTCCTTCCCATTCTCCCCCTCCCTTCCTTATCTAAGTCTTAGCTCTTGCACTATCTGAAATGTCGTCAGGTCGAGTATGATACCTGTAAGAATGTCATTGTATTTTCCCTTGTTCCCTCCCTTGCCTTGAAGCGCTTTGAAACACATTGGGCCTCATTACGACTTTGGAGGTAGCCATGGCGCTATTGGAGCCATGGCTGCCTCCAAAACCGTGTCTGTGTTCCCTGAATGGGGAAATACATTCCGAGTATGGAGGGCCCGGTTTTTCCCCATTCAGGGAACCCGGACCCGGACCTTCCCCATTCCCATTCGAGCCCCCATAGGGCTCAAAGGGAATGGAGAGGGAGCTAACAACTGGCCCATCACAAGAGGGCCCGTTGTTAGCTCCCTGGTTTCCTCGCGGGACCCGCTATGGACGTCTGGATAAACCAGACGTCCACATCGGGTCCCGCAAGGGAACCTCGTAATAGTGTGGAATGTGTTTAACGGCGCCGGCACCATTACCGGCGCCGTTAAATGCATTCCGCAATTCTTATAATGAGGCCCATTGTGTATAGGCTCTATATAAATAAACATATCATATTGTATCTAACCCAGGTTTCTTGTGTACATGCTGGCTTTTTCCCCATTAAGGGCTGCTCCTGGAGAGCCGCTTTGTTCTGCTGGGTACATAGGAGGACAGAGTGGCTTCCTCCAGGGACAGACCTTACCTCTTTGAGGGTTGGCGCTCTGGAAAGAAGAAGAAGCCCCTCATTCCTCAATCTAATGATACATCTGATACAGACCCTGAGTCAACAGGTGAGGAGGAAGAAGTGTTTGTGAGATTTACATTAATTACCTTATTCCCCTGTCAAGTACAGTCGGCATTCCCACCTCTGTCTTCGACTTGCATCTCGCCAGGCTAGAATACTAGAATAACGGCCTGATTTCCTCCAGCTCTACGCATCTGTCATTGTTATTCTTGCAGGGATCCTGAACTTTTGCGTCATCCTCTCTCCTGTCTACCGGGTCCTGTACCAAGTGAACTCTTCGGAACCTTTGGGCACAAGGGCCCAATCTCCGTAGGGTTGGACTCCTAAAACTAGGAACAATGCTGCTATTGCATTATTGATGCATTGACCATTCACTGTTTGAATTGTTTCCAACATGTTGCTGTTACTTAACATGGTATTGGCTCTGCCTCCCCCTACATCCGCCATCCTACCAACACCTTTGTCAACCTCTCTTGGGCCTACAGTGAACTAATGAATGCCTCTGATTGCTATGTATGCTCCCACACTCCTATGTACGCCAGTGGGGGATAACCTTCATCCCCACAAAGTATCATTAGATAGAGGTAATAGCCAGCAGAGCTAAGGAGGCAATCAATCAGACCAGTGACAGAAATTGATTTGTATCAATACTACTTTTATTATTTGAGTAAGCCCCAATTCTGTAGAAAGTGACACTAAAATTACTCGTACTTTAAGATATCCATCCATTGCTGCAGAAGAATGGACTTGACCGCTACTTCACAAGAAAATCATTTTCAATTCTAATACAGTTCGTTGCTTTTATGTACTGAAAAAGGTCCTTATTTAGACAAAGCCTTTAACTTTTAAATACATATTGTTATTTTGTTATTTTGCACTTATATAGCGCCTTATATACCATTGGTATGGTCTGAAGGCGCTGGTAGGTTGAACGCCCTTGGGAACCGAAGTTCAGATCAGTAGAGAGAGTAGGGAGAGTCAAAAGGTGCGTGTGTGCACCGGATATGTGTGCAGCTCGTGCGGTACACAAAGTATTAGCTGATTCTTATTGGTAGGTGTGGTGGTTGAGAGATCAGGAGAATGTGTTCGTTCTGGCAGGATTTATCCGGAACGGATGTGGCTGCGTTAGGCCTGAGGAGAACGCCTGGCTGGGGGTGTGAGACCAGCAGTGTTTACATAGAATGATGTGGAGTAAGCGGTGGATGTTCGTATGGGAACAGTTATACCGAATGGTGTCATAGTATCTCTGTGTTCTAGTTGAGTGGTGATGTAAAGGAGAGAGTAAGCGTGGGGTGTGGTAAGAATGGTTATATGCTCTTTCAATGTGCAAACTTCTAAAATCACTTTCACAGAGAGGCTACCGGGCGAACTTTTAAGTATAATTTTCCATACAGAGGCTATTGGGAACGTTTCTAAATTCAGTTTATCAGCGAGGCTACTAGGCACACTTCTAAGTGTAACACTCGCGGAGGCTATTGGGTACACTTCAAAATGCAAATTTTCACAGAGCGTCTACTGGGCTACATTTCTAAGTTCAATTTTTCAGAGAGGTTATTGGGCAAACTTCTACTTGAGACTTTCCAGGGTGTCTATTGGATACACTTCTATAATCAACTTTCACGGATACATATGGCAGTAGCTACAAAGTAGATTTTTTCTATGAACACAATGTGCACACGTTTTATTAATTAGATAAATGTTGTGCAACCCCCACGCTTACTTAGTTAAAGAAAATCTTATTCCGCCCATCGAAGTGTAAGAAAACCATAAAATAAAAGTCTTCAGTTTAAACCAATTACAAACATTACAGTAAGAATAATTCTCCCTTTTCAAAAGTGCTTGTTAGATCTAGTTAGGTATCCATGTTGCATTATACACCCTTACCCTGGTCCGTGACCTTCTGCGCAAACAACGGCATCATCATAAGTATGGTGGTAACAGTAAAACATTGTGATAATGCCGTTTTACCACTATACCAAATCAAAACCATGAAGGAAAGTAATAGGAGGAAATTCCTACAGCATATGACTGGAGGTATTTTCCCCAGATAAAGGGAGGAATTATCACCTGCATAAATACCACTGTTGACATTTCTTAGTCCTGATGTAAAAAGTGTTTTTCTATGGGATTGTGCCACTTGAAAAATAAATAAAACGTGTGTAAATCAGGCCCATAATGTGACAGATTTACCACCAAAACTGTCTGCGGTGGCGCGAGCGTAGTTCTCGAGTAATGCTGCTTTTCTGGCGTGGACACTTGTCTGCTAAAACTAAGGATTACAATTGCAAGCTTATATCAGAGACCAGGAAATGTCTGTTGAATGATGATGACAATCAGTCTCCATTGCAATTGGATGGATGTGTACCCGTTATTAAGAATTGTAAGGCTTTTAATCCAGCAGGCAATTATACAGACTTCAATATTTGTCACAGATTTTTCTTTTTTAACCTTGAGCGCAGATTCGTATCATAGATGTCCTTGGCAGCATGTGTTGGTCCCTGTGCGCTTTTATGCTGCTTTTAGCATGCTTCTCATGCGCTACACGCTGCAGGTATCTTGCTCCCTTCAATTCCCAAGCATTTTATAGTGAGTAGAAAAGCTTAGCGATTTTCTGCTCTATCACTCCCATTTTTTACTTACAAAATGCGAAAACTGTTCCTTTTAACTTTTGAAAAGTGAATACATTACTCCGATATTTGAGGTTGTTGGTTATTTTAAGTCACAAGGTTGCAACGGTCGAACATCATAGCTCTGTATTTGATTTGTCTCCATTGAGCAGAGATGTAATACGCTTGCGTCCTATACCATGTCAATTTAAAATTTGTGGAGCTTAAAAATCATCGGCCATATAATTGAAACTTTGTACAAGTGCAAGTGCAATTTTGCATGGTATTTGCACATGAACAAACATTGTCCTAGTGAGAAAATAAAGTAATTCAATTAATTTTTACACCAGGGCAAATCTTGCCCTAGTCTTTAATCTCAATAGGACACATTTTGTCCTTGTGTAAAAATGCATTAAAAGAATGCTTTTTTGCACTTAAGCTAGTTTGGCCCTAGTGCTAATGCCATGCAAAATAGCACTTGCACTGGTAAAAAGTTTCGGTAATATTGGAAAATATATGAGACAAAGGGTCTGAATAATAGAAAAAGTGCAAAGACCCTGCAAGGTATTGTGTGCCTAAAACGACTTTGCGCCTACTTGCGCACAGAAGTTGCTGTGCATGTTCCACGTATTCATGGATTTCAAAATGCCCACAACAGGCCCCCAAGCAAACAAACATCATTGCCAAATAACCTTTGCGCCTACCTTTGCCTCTCCATCCAGCACCCCAGTGAAACTGCATGTGGTCCCCCTTTAAGTCAAGGCTGCACCCCAATGAACCTGTGGACTGTCACCCCGTAAGTCAAGGCTGCACCCTGGAAAAACTGCACACAAACCCCACAAGTCAAGGCTGCACCTAGCAAAACTGTGAACCGACACCGTGTAATTCAAGGCTGTACCCCAACGAGACTGCGAACCATCACCCGTGAAGTCAAGGCTGCACTCTGGTGAGACTGTGCGCGAACCCCCGTAAGTGAAGGCTGCACCCGGTGAAACTGCGGACCATCACAACACAAGTCAAGGCTGCACCCCTGTGAAAATGTGCACGAACACCGCACAAGTCAAGGCTGCACCCCAGCAAAACTGTGGACCATCACCCCATAAGTGAAGGCTGCACCCCAGCGAAACTGCAGACCATAAAAGTCAAGGCTGCACCCTGGCAAAACTGGATGTAAACCGCTGCAAGTCAAGGTTGCACCCTAGCGAAACTGCAGACCGTCATACTGTAAGTCAAAGCTGCGCACCAGTGAAACTGCACGCAAACCCCCGTAAGTCAAGGTTGCACCCCGGCAAAACTGTGGACCGTCACTACAGAAGTCAGGACTGCACCCTGCAAAACTGCACGCAAACCCATGGAAGTCAAGACTGCAACCCAGTGAAAATGCACACCATCACCCCGCAAGTCCAGCCTGCACCCTGGTAAAACGGCATGCAAACCCCCATAAATCACGGTTGCACCTGGGCAAAACTGTGGACCGTTGTGCCGTAAGACAAGGCTGCAGCCCATTGAAACAGCGTGCAAACCCCCATAAGTCAAGGCTGCACCCTGGCAAAAATGCGGACCATCACGCCGTAAGTCAAGGCGGAACCCTGGCGAAACTGCAGATGGTCACCCCATAAGTTAAGGTTGCACCCCGGCGAAACAGCAGATCATCACCCCGTAAATCAAAGCACCCACACTACTGGTCTACACTGCTAAGTCACAGCAGCCCATTCAAGTCCTCACACCACCCCCACCTACCCCGGCCCACCTCCGCCCCAAGCCCCCAGCATCCCAATTTAAATACTCCTCCCTCTGCACACCCACTTGAGCCACCACCAGCAGGCATCGCCCTGACAGTTCAGCCCCCTCCCTGCACCCCCTGGACCTTTGCCACCACCCCTAGGCATCCCCCTAACAGTGCAGCCCCCTCCCCACACCCCTTTGACCTCCACCACCACGCCAAGTCATCCCCCTGACAGTACAGCCCCCCCAAACCTCTGTGACCTCTACCACCTCCCCCAGGCATCCCACAGACAGTACAGCCCCCTCTCCACACACTCTTCACCTCCGCCACCACCCCAGGGTATCCCCCTGACAGTACATTCTCCTTACGAGTCCTATTTTGATCTTCAACTTACTTCAATCCATCTAGCCTGCCACCACCATGAAGTATGCCTGCCACATCTCACCATCCAACACGATCAACAGGGAGCACTGCTGTTGAATCCTGGCCTATATCATATGCCATTACTCCCTGGTGGGCCACACTCATCTGCACATCAACAGGATAGCACACTGTTGCACCAACTACACTGTGACCACCCAATGTACATGTGACATGGTACGACAATGCAAAGTTGCACATTTAAAAGTGTCTTTGTGTCTTTGTGCCATTGTGTTGGCCTCAAAGCACTTGAAGTGAATGCCACTGGAGGACAGAAGTCCAAGGAATCTCAGAATGTGCCTAAACATGAAGAATGGCTGGGTGCATTCCAGCCTGTGCTAAAGAAGACAGGTAGGTATGGGTGCAAAATCCAGGCTAGTGGCCAAAGCAGAGCAGGCCTGTAAGGCGGTGATGTGAAGCATGTCAGAGAGTGTGTTAATAAAACAAGGGATAATAAAAAGTGTATTAGCTACACTGAACCATGAGTCATGGGACACATCTGCATTCCAGTGGCAGAGATGATGCATGAAATGAGATCAGGCAATGGCTGATTGCAGATGTGGGTGGCTGGCCATCCCTTGTGAGAGATTCTGCAATCTCCCATTGACTGCACACATGATGAGGGCACCCCAATAAATCACAGTGAACACACACAATGAAAAATACCCACAACAGTAAAATAAGTGTCTGCACTTCCACATTGACAAGCAAGTGTCAAAGGAACCCAAAACATCAGTGGAGCTAAAATTCACCCAACATACAATAAACCATAACTCCAGTAGCCAATGTGCAGAGGTGAATGATCCATCATTAGACAACACACTAATAAACAGAGTGGAACATGTGCCAAACATATGAACAAGTGTATACATCCCCAATGAGAGAGCAGAAATACAGACATCACACATCTCACACATCAATACAACCCACCCTGAATGCACACCAGTACAAACACACCCCTAAAAATGTATTCCAATCAACACCAACATAACATCATTGAACATGCAGTGACCATGCAGACAGAATGGTGACAGATAAACAGCTATTGCCACCACAAGCTGTCTGATGGAAACATTCCTACATGTGAGCTGCATGTGCCCATACCCATGTCAACCCAAAGAAACGTCAGGCACTGACAAAACACAAAACATCTACAAACACATATAAACACATTCACAAATGTAGTACAAACACAAACATGTCATACCACTAACACACACACATCATCACCACGTACCCAGACGAACAACCTGCATGTATACCAAAGTACTAAAGTAGTCAAGTGAAACATGTGCATGACAAACCTGACAGAAATATGATAATGAAAATCACAGCACAACCCAACAACAACAAGAGGCCGCTCAGGTACACTGAGCATGGATGGCACATCCATCACATATCAGGAACATGCACATATGCCCACCAACCAACATCACAGTAACCACTACACACACACATTGAGGATCCAACACACATCACATTTATTGGACCCATGCAATCTGATAACATAGTAAAACTAAAGGTGCACATGGACAAAGAGACTGCAGCAAGTGTGATTTGAATGACATAAAATCTGTATTCAAACTACGTACAGATAGAAAATGGGAAGGAGAAAACATCCAAGGATGAAATGAAAGTAAAAAATTAAGCCAAACATGAATTAACTATTTAGAATGGCAGCGGGCTACTCCGATTGGATGTCAGACAGGGTTTTCCACCAGGGCCAACTTCACCTCAACTTCCCCTTCCTGCAGGTGGGCATCTGTATGTTCCTGGAGGGCTTGCAGGGTCTCCAGAAAGTAGCCCTTTGCCCATTGTTTATTCGCCTCGGCCCTGTCTCTCTGGGTGTCCGTATCCCATTCCTGCTGCATCTCCAACTCCAGCTGCCTTATATAACGTACCCCGACAGACACAATGTTAGCAAGGTTGATCCGGACCCCTTGCCTCAGTTGACACACCTGGGCGCAACTTTGCCTCCTCTGGGTGACAATGCCCTGTGGAATTCGCCTCTGCACAGCCACCATCTGCTGCTGCCGCCTTGGAGTGCATGCCCTAGCTCTTGACTCCATCCGACCAGATGACTGTTGTTGTCAGGGGAGTAAGGTCCCTGCACTGCTCTCAATTGCCTGCTCCAACACCATTGCCTGTTCTTTTGTGGGCTCCTTTGTGGGCACCTGGGCTGGCTCGTTCACCACCTCTGCTGGCAATGTAGGGACTTCCACCTCAGCTAGTGACAGCGGGAAATCCAGACTGGGTGGTGGTGGGACTGGTGCACAGGGGGCAATGGTGGGAGTTGGCATGGAAGCTGCAATGTAGGGCAACAGGGACACAGATGTGTAAGTGGTGGGGAGGACATTGCATGGACCAGCTGACAGAGACCACCAGAGAGTAGTGCAGTCACCAAGTGTGCCAGGTAGACGGATAGCTGTTGCTGATACTGTTGCAGATGAAAGTGTTGCTTTGAAACACAATTTACCTGTTCTATAAGTGCCTTACAAATGCACAGTAAAATCTGCGCCAGCTGTAGCAACTCTGGAAAATCGAACCATGGAAAATCATACATAGACATCAGTCATCATTGCCAATGCATGTGTCACACATACACAGCATAAATATTACCATGGACTCAGCACAAGTCAACATCAACAGCCTCATACACACGTGCCCATGCAAATCACAATAACAGTGAGACACAAGACTAGGTACAAAGATAATTCCTAACCATGAAACATGTACATGATCACCCAGCACACTAACACATGTCTACATACACATGCATCCAATACCACAGCCGTCACTACACCAAGGCTGAAGTGACCCAAGTCGGCCATGCAGGCATGTCCATGCGAAATGCACCGGGGCACATTTATCTGTTCCACCAGAGCATGTCTTGCAAGAACACCTTGTCTGCTTGCATAGTCATGCATTGTAGGAAAGGACACAAACAGGACAACCACAAGGAGTCATGCATGGGACTGGGAAATCTGACAGCCATGGATTCAACATGCACACCGTAGCCATGCGAGTGGGGGAAGGTTGTCCCATGACACCTGTATGGTCATTCCTACATCCCATTACAAGTTGCAACATGCACACATGTCATATTGAGCATAAAGCATGCAACACGTACAGGAACCCATTGATGACCTCCAAGCCCCTATGGTGATGCTGCAGCACAAAAATATCTCATGATCACATGCCATCTCAGGTCACTCATTCATTCCCCTGACAGAACAAACGGCAGTCCCTGAGAGGGTGAGGCTCCCATATGTCAATTCCAGACAGACACACACATATGTCCTTCTGAGCTGCTGAGTGTGGATGAACCAATGTTCAATATATAATGTGTGACCCATACAGTTCATGTGCGTGTATGTCCCTCACATGCCCCCAACATGGCAATCTGTACTCCATACCCATATGATCGCATGTACTCATCAACACAATTTGCAAGTGCACCAGTGCACACAATCACACAAAATGTCAGTGCATACATCCACGCCTGGACATACAACAACATGTCTGGCCCTTCTGTGGCCACTTCTTCTCCCCCTTCTCTGCCTTTGCCATGTTCTCCCCAGAGGATTTTTCTAGACAAGCCTGATCTATGAAAGTCTCGTCAAAACAGGTTCTTCCCTGTTCCTCTAAAACCATCAAGGACCACATTGACACCCCCCTGGCTCCTCTTCTGGCTGACTTCTGCAACCACTCCTTCGCCACTGGAGTCCCCCCCCCGAAGCACTCCCATGTGCACCCTCTTCTTAAGAAACTTTCAGCTGACACCTCCTGCCCTGCTAACTAACGCCCAATCTCCATCACTCCTTTCCTGGGCAAACTCCTGAAAAGGCTGGCCATCTCCCAGCTCAATCTTCACACTGAATTGGTTGTCTCCATGACCATCAGTCTGGCTTCAGAGCTGCCAGAAGCACAGGAACTGCTCTCCTGAACATCCGTGAAGACCTGCTCTCCAACCTTGAGTCCAATACCCCCAGTGTCCTCATCTTACTTGATCTCTCTTCTGCCTTTGACACAGTCAATCATGCCATCCTGCTCAACTGTCTCCGTGATAACCTGGGTATCATCGATCAGGCCCTGGCTTGGCTGACCTCTTTCCTCTCCGATCAACCCTCCCAGGTTCAACTTTGCTCCTTCCTCTCCTCTATCTCTAGACGTGGTGTTCCCCAGGGGTCTAACCTCTCTCGCTGGCTGTTCAACCAATACCTGGCACTTCTTTCCCACCACATTGCTGCTCTCTGCCCCAGCTTTCAGTGCTATGTGGATGACACTCAGCTCATTTTCAGGCTTCCTTCCACCACCTCTTCTCCTTCTCTCATCTCTGACTGTCTGTCCGCTATCCAGGTGTGGTTTGCCGCCAACGATCTCTGCTTTAATGTCAGTAAGACTGAGATTGTCATCATCAGCACACCTGCTCCCTCCTTTCCTGTCGCTCTCTGGCCAGCCTCGCTTGGCCCTTTTCCTCCTCCCACCTGTGAGGCTAAAAACCTCAGGGTCATCTTTGACTCCACTCTCTCATTCTCTCCTCACATCTCTGACATCTCTAAGAAGTCACACTACCAGCTGAACCTCCTCAGAGGTATTCTTCCCTTCCTCTCCTTCCCTCAGATGCTCACTGTCTCCAGAGCCCTGGTTCTCTCTAGGCTGGACAACTGCAACAGCCTCTTCCTAAATCTACCTGCCTCTACTCTCCGCCCTCTGCAACTCATCCAGAACAGGACCGCAAGACTTGTCCTTGGCCTCAAGCCCAGGGATTGTATCTCTCCAGGACTGAAATCTCTGCACTGGCTCCCAGTGGGTGTGAGGATTAAGTTCAAAACCCTCTGCATTGTCCAGAAGGCTTTCTGGGGCCTGAGGCCTCAATACCTCCAACATTCTCTTCCTAAATATCTTCCTTCTCAAGCTCTCCGCTCATCTGCCTCCAACTCCCTCAGGGGCAGTCGCTTCTCCAAGCAACGAGTTAATGGTATCTCTTTCTTTGGCTGGGGAATCCCTCTGGAACAGTCTCCCTGCCTCCCTGAAACTTGAGGAGAACCATCTCAGGTTCCACCGTGGAGGTGCAAAGTTCAGGCAGCCATCGTTTGTCACCACTTCAGCTCCATGTCCTGAACAGCTGCCAGAAGCACGGAAACTGCTCTCCAACCTTGATTCCAACACCCCCTGTGTCTTCATCTTACTTGATCTCACTTCTGCCTTTGACACGGTTAACCATATTATCCTGCTCAAGCGTCTCTGCGATAACCTGGGGATGTGGTAGTCCCTTGTCAGCAGTAGAGGTGGTCACAGAGCCTCACAGGTGAGCCACAGGCACTCAAATACAGTGCTGGTGGACAGCAGACACTTACAAACCATAGGCAGCAGCAGATGGTGGGCTTTGGAGGCAATACAGGGCTAGATGAGGCAAAAGAGTAGGCAGTGAGAGAGGACAAATCTGATCTTTGGCATCAAATGACAAGGCAGCGTAGAGATAAGAGGAAAGGCCCTCAGCACATAACTTCCATGCTACGGGCTGCATAGGGCACGCCTACACGTAGTGACAGTGATATATAAGAGGTGCGACACACATCACTGGTTGGGCCCTATAAGGTAGGAACACAGACGAATATTGCAGACACGCATTTGGGGGTTGCCTCTGCGCATATGTGCATGTATTTCTTTTAATTTTGAGCCCTACAGTATATTGTGTATGCATTTTGTTGGTTCAGGGGTGTCACTATGTATTGCGTACTGCTTTTTTCCTTCATTTGAAGACGTTTGTTACATCACATATGCATTTCTTTGGTTCAGATGCGCCACTGCGTTTTGCGTACCACTTTGTTTTGGTTTTCGGGTGCTTTGGAGCCTTGGTAGCCCACTCATCCACATAGACTGTCCCTTTTCATCTGTTTTTGAGAGACGCACTTGGCTGTGCTATTCATATCCTCATTTTTCCTGCATCATGAGTGGTAAGGCCCCAAAATGGAAAGGGAGAAAACAGGGATGTGCGAGGACTCGTGCCCTAGCCCCAGGAGGATGTGGTGTGCTTCAGGCCACAGGTGACCCGGCACCTGTACATGGTCATGGTCAGAGGTAGAGAGGTGAACCTGCACCGCCAAGGGCTACTGGGTCCAAGAAGGGATGCCCCGCAGAGCAGGAAGACGCTCCACCCCAAGACCTGGGTCAGGCAAAGGTTTTTATGAGGGAGAGGTGCTTCAATGATGAGGAGCTTAAGATCCTCATCGACCATGTGACTGATTACCATGAGGAGATGCCCCCCCTTTGTGAGAAGCACCTATACTCCCGCACAACGAATGGCACATTGGCAGCATGTCACAGGACTCCTCAATGCCTGTGGTGTGGAGAGGTGCACTGCTAAAGAGGTCCAGAAGTGGATGAATGATCTCACATGCAGGAACAAGCACAAGTTCAGTGACAACCTGGCCTCTGCACTGGCTATTGGAGGCAAGCCAGCAGAAGAGGAGCAGCAGCTGACTCCAGTTGAAGAGGCCACCAGTCAACTCATAAGCAGTGAGCAGCTGCAAGGCGCAGGAGGCTTGTAGACTTATGTGGATACATCTGATGGGTAGGATTTGTGTGCATCATATGTGTGGACAATTATGGTTGACCAACCAATATATGTGCAGTAGTACAGTTGGCTGCAGTTGTCATGCCTCCTTGGCCGATGCATTTTGGTACTGTGTACACTCCAGTCATATGACATGCATTCTGGGAGATGGCTGTGTGGTTTCCATGTTTGGTACATGTTTGTGTGGCACTACACATCACTGTCTACTGGGCTTCACAGCTGTGCCAACATATGTGGAGAGTGCAAGACCCCATGATGTCCCCCCTGATAGGCACACTTCACCCACTAAACACACCTCTGTATCACACAAAACAACACCTCATCCACATACATAATTTATTGGCACATTAATGGGGCCGGTCTCTTTTCATTGTACATCAAATACATATGATATATGATGTTGGAACACAGTAGTGGATGCTGAGGTGCATGTTTGTTCTGTCAACTGCTCTTATGGAACGCCATGTCCCACCAACTCCCTGCATGTTAAGCTGTTTGCTAAACAGAGGGCTGGTGGGGGATCACTTTTCTCGGCTGGCTCCATCCTGTGGAACAGCCTCCCTCTCCCTCTGCGTCTTGAGCATGACCTCCTCAAGTTCCGAAAAAGCCTCAAGACCTTTCTCTTTACCTCTTCCTTCTCCTCCTTCTCTTCCCTGCTAATCTTACAGTAGCGTGTCTGATGTGCAGGGCCAGTATGTGTCCTTGGTGCCCTGATCTCTAATCCCAGCCGCTGTCTTTCTACTGCACTTACTTACGCTCACCCTACCCATCGGTGGTTGCACTTACATTCGTTCTTCTCCTCTTAGCAGACACCCTGAGCACTTCTCCATGAGCATCACAGCACCTATCCATCACCCCCCCCCTGCACTTGCACGTTCTGAACACTCACAAGGCATAGTAGGTGTGTCTCTGCCACCATTTATTCTCATAATGTCTTTGTTCTATTAGTTCTATTATTAATCCTTACTGTAATTCATTGTCTACCTTCCCTGTCCCCACCCTGTTTGCCCTGTGGGCGTTTTGAAACGGCTTTACTAATTGTATAAGCGCCTAACAAATGACCAATAAATAAATAAATGCCAGAATGCAAGTCAAAGCTGCCTGTAATGACAAACTGTGGTGTGACCAGTTTGCTTGCGTATGAGTGCCCAAAGACCTCTTCCCTGTGTAGCAGGTGTTATGTAGAAACAACTTAACTTGTATATTGCAAGGGGTGACACTAGTCCAAACATAGCTTGATTCAGCCAATGTTGGTCCATCTTTCCAAAGTGGGTAGTCTGGTACTCGCCTAGTGAACTGTTTGTAAAGAACCCATGATGAAGGTCATGGGGATGAATGGCACCAATGAGTGTGCCTGTCTGCTGTATGTGAATGTTGTGAGGAATCTGAGGACGTCCTCACTTCTTACCCCAATATATCCTCATCCCAGGGGGCTAGGGAAAGGCCATTGGTTTTGGATCCGGACCCTGGGGGTGGATATGCGAGGGAGGTTCACCTGGGTGGAGGGGATTTGGTGAGAGGGGGTGAGGCACCCTTAGATAAGATGCAGTATTCCCCATTTCCCTTTTAAAGGAAGGCAAACATCCCCCAGGCATTTGTAGGCGGTTACCAATCATGTCCCTATTTTCCCATTGACTCTGACACATACACGAAGAGGACAACACAAACAATAACATGGAAAAGGGACTTCCACAAAGAGAGTGAGCAG
The DNA here is from genome assembly GCF_040938575.1 of Ambystoma mexicanum. Classification (NCBI taxonomy): domain Eukaryota; kingdom Metazoa; phylum Chordata; class Amphibia; order Caudata; family Ambystomatidae; genus Ambystoma; species Ambystoma mexicanum. The sequence continues at coordinate 1,541,784,357 of NC_090935.1, read as the reverse complement.
TCTAGTTTTCAGAGGACCAATCAGTCTGGCGGGGTCTTTAAATTCCCCAGTGGGGATGGAGTCAGAATGGCTGAAGGAAGCTGGGAAAGCTGGAGCCTCAATCAGTGGCGTATGTGAAGGCGAGAGGTTTGCAGGCGTGTTAGGCAGTGCAGAGCTGAGGCAGCGGAAAGAAGATACAGCGTGCAGTGTAGATCCAGGCGGGACTACTGGAGTGAAGCAGATGAAAGCCAGAGGACCCACAAGGAAGTGCTGGTCCCGCTGACAGCCTGCCAATGGAAGAAGCAAAGCTGCTGAACACCAGCCCATCACAGAGGCGACTGAACTGTGGCAGACGAGAGACTTGCAGAGCTGCCGTATGAAGAAGCCGGTGTGTCTGCCTAGCGAAGGGGGTCCGGGCATTGCGAGGGGGTGTTTGAGCCCATATGAATTATTGAACGACTGAAAACTCAACAAGGAAGAAAGTTGATGTAAAGAATCTGTTTGAAAGACATTGATCTTTAAGAAGAAATGTGGCCGTAAACCGCAAATGAATCACAATACAAACATTGCACAGATTGAGAGAAATTTGAAAATAAATACTGATACAAATCTTGTGGTTGAAGGAAAACCTTAATAGGTGAAAGGTGAACAACCAACTCTGGAGAACATACATGAGAGAAATTGGGAAGGCTGCAGAAAGGTCAACAAAGCAGTAAACTTGAAAGTGAATGCAATGTGCAAACCCCCACAGGAGAGTGAACTGTGAATTTGCAGGGACTTTGTTTTGAAGTGAACGAACAGCAGTTCTTGAATACCGAATCAAAGGAAGTAATAAAGAGTGAAGTCCGCAAGAGTGGAAAATAGAGAGGATTGTTCCCTTTTGCAAAGGAACTGTGAATAATAGAAACTAAAGAAAGCAAACATTATCACTGAATATAAAGAACTGTGAAGGGTACAAGTTGCAATTTGAAATTGTGGCAACACTAAGAAGGAGCTTGATAATCCAGCAAGTAAATGGTGACAAAACAAGTGTTGAAAAGGACTACAAGAAGATACGTGTAATGCCACTGTTGAGCTGAAGTGGTGGTGGTGTAACTGTGGAAAAGACACCAATCTGCTTTATCGGTTGCATGACCTGTAATGGGTGGACCGTGTGGTTCGACAACTGCGCCTAGACCAACTACACCCAACTAAGAAGCAGCTATGTAACGCATTTATACGTTTATGGTTGAATATGCAGGCATGCTTGCCTATTGTGAACTTTAAAAGTTGAACTGAATGACATTGGTGAAAAGAACCAAGACACGTGAAAACTGGGAAGAATCCTGAGGAGTTATTTTGCTGTAAAAACAGTGAGAGACTTGAAAGCTTGGGGAAGGGAACCCATTTGTGACTGCAAGTGAACTGTTTGGAATCCAGGGGAAGGGAACCCTTGTTACATTTTGAACTGTCTTGAAGCTTGGGGAAGGGAACCCCTGTGATATTCCCAACTTTCTTTCAATGGGGGCAAGGGAACCCTGTTGCAAGCCAGGAGTTGGAAGGAGCTCTAAACTTGGAGGTGAACACTCATCAATTTGACGCCGACATCCCTACACTATGTTTACATATAAATGTGAGGGCAAGTATAGGCTTTTGACATAGACAGACGTTTACTTTGGACTTCCTGACATAGACTATCCTTGGGGTTAGCTGGGCAGGGAATTTCCATATTAGCATAGTGCAAGATAGGCCTTTTCCAACCCTCTTTTCTTCAAATAAAAGTTTGTATCCCAAACTTCACTTTCAGTTCTCTGTGTCTACTTCATGATGCCTTCAAAATGTTTAAATTGCAAATATGATAATGCATCTCTAAATTCGATTCACCAGTCTGAAATGAAAGTCCCATATCTAGTAATCTGTTAATACATGACAGACACATGCCTTATTGCTTGCATAACTGTTGAAGGCACTCACCCGAACATTGCCCCGTCAGTGACCTGGAGACATACATACAGTTTCAGACATGTGGATTTTATTGAATATTGAATGACATGACAGCCACATTGTCCACTAAGATGTGGCATGAGGGTTCTTTGGCTCATTGTCCCATGGGAATTGAAGATCAGAATGTGCTGGTTCTGAATCTGAGCATGCCCAGTCACCAATACAGACACATCTTAATTGTATGATGCTCATAGACAGGAACTCATGCCCCAGAAATATCAAACATACAGGAGTGATGAATGTAGGGAATGATTGTTCCATTTACCTACAATTGCCTGCACATGAATGGCCTTTAGCAGTATGGATGACAAAGCCAGATCATAATATGTCATACGGGGTCCACATTCACAGAGCCACTGCCTCATCGTCATTAAGCATGCCTCATAGGTCTATCCAGTAACAAAAGAGTGGGACCCTGCTTTGTCTGACAGTGCTGGCATTTGCAGCTTTACTTAGTGCTGGCCTGCAGCCAGTGAATACCATGTTGTGGCGGTGTGGTAATAGGGGTTTAGCACAGTGGAGTATCATATTGAAGGTAATTAAGTGATAGATTCCTGTGATTCAGTGTGGGTACAGTATGGCACACTCATAGTAGATGCATATGTCAACGTTCCCAGTGCATTATTGTATGAACAAGTAACACAGACCTGGCTCAATGAACTATCAAGTTGTGCTGTCACACAGGTCCTCATCAAATATAGTGCACAGGTCCTCATCAAATATAGAGCCAACACAAACAATGTGATTTGTCAATTCACATTATGTGAGATGACAGCGATCTTTACTTGACAGTGTCATGTGCAGGGCAATGTCATCACACACAATGTGAATTGACTCCGCTGATTAATGACTTGTGCTGGGCAAGTAGCAAGGGACTTACGCCCACGTGATTTCACACACAAGGTGCAGGTAGACCTTGGTTTGGAAATGATGTGACACATCATAGAGTTCCAGTCATATGTGTAGTCACATTTTGGATCAGCACTGGGATGTTTTGACTGAGAGGGTGGTGATTTGGCCAGCGCACTAATCATTGGTGCACACATTTCACATAAAGGATTGTCCATGGCGCACGGTCTGCACAATGACACAATTAACCATGCAGTCCTATTTAAGGTGCAGAGTCACATTCAGGAGACATGTGGCAGTGTTTGTTATGTTGGTAGGATGGAGAGTATATTGATGCTGAGGGGATGCATGTACGCCATGTCCCAATGCATCCAGTATGGTGCTATTGACAGGACATCACAGTTTACCTTCTCAGGCATGTACCATATGTAGCAATGATGTGAAATGAATTAACAGTCTACATTTAGGAATTGACATGACAGGGTTATGAAGTACATAGTTTGTATCATGTAAATTATCTAGAAAATGATCTGTGGATTTTGGCAGGTAACTGATGCTTTGTGCTGCCTTTCAGAATCACAATGCCCCATGTGCAGTACCTGCCCGTGAGTATTTTGTGAATATGCTTTTTTCATGGGCCATCTGTCATGAGTGGGACACATGTGTACGGCTATGACTACACTTAGTGCATCTACTGGACACAGGGGTGTTGAGAGGGACAGGCCAAAGGGTGTGTGTATTCAGAGCATCTCAATGTCAGTGTTTTCCATGTGCACAACATTGTTGAATATATGAGTATGTATGTATTTTTCTCCAGCTGCGTACTCAGTCAGGTGTCTCATTCAGAAAGTACATGGGTACACACCCGTGTGTCTTGAGGTCTGCTACCCAGGAAATGGCAACCACCACATGGACCGTGAAACAGGGCACCTTTTACGTGTGGCAATTTGATGCAACACACATGTGACTGTCCCCATTCACAGTGTTGTTCATGTGTTTCACATGTGTTGCATGTGCAGGTGATGATACAATGGATGCAGAGGAGGAGGTTGTACATCAGTCCACCAATGGAGGAAGTGGTGTGGTACGCCATGAAAACCCAGAGGTGCTACAGGCGATCCACAATCATTCTCCCGATTCTTCGGACTCAACGGACTCTGCAGGTTCAGATCCAGAACCAGATGTGAATGACTCATTGAGGGAGAAGTTGGATGCCCCAATGGGCAGATCGGAAGGGGCCGTTGAGTCAGTGCACCAGGCTTCACGAGGCCAGTCCGTGGTAAGCCCCACGTCCAAGATGGTTATGGCTGCAAGATTGCCCTCCCATGAGTTGGGGTCAGATTCTGAGGGTGATGTCCAACGGAGGGTTACAATGACAGGAGCCCCACAGCAACAGGCCTGGTGCCTTGCATCGCAGTGCCATCAGCCCCGCACATGTGGTGGACATGGCCATACTGAGGAGACAGTATGGGAGCAGTAGATGTCACGTGCTGCCATCTGGCATGGCAATGTGCTGGAGCATGTTGCTGAGGGCATGGATCACCTGGGGAGAACATGTCCACACCAGCGGCCCGGTATGCATAATAGCAGCAACTCTTCTCCAGCCTGGAGAAGAACATGCATGCTAGGATGCGGTCCTCAAGGCTCTCTCATAGACTGGGTGTGGAGGCCAACATCAAGGGCCCACGGGCTGATATGAAGTGTTTGCAGGACTCCCTGCATGCAGATGCAAAGGCACATTGAGAAGCCCTAAAGCTGTGAGATGAAGAGCTTGAGGGCTTCACTGAAGATCAACTTTCACCCACAAGGTCACAGCTACATGAGGAGATAGATGCCTTGAGGCAGACTCTATCCCAGAAGATAGATGGGCCATGGGTGAGCGCACATGCAGACTCTGTGGCCACTCGGGACGAAGTTCATCATAACCTCACAACCATTGGCATGCTAGTGCATGTATCTTTATCACGGGTGGACCTAGCCAATGAAGATCAGGTTTTGCAGTGCATGGACAGCATGCACTGCCACCCCTGCCACCACCTGATGATCCACCACAGGATGGCAGTCCCGGTACACCCACGCCACATGAACCACTTGTGCCATGATGTCCATGAGCCCATGGAGGGATTGTTTTTATTATTTTAATTTTTCTATTAGGATTTGTTTTTTTGGACACACATCATACCCCTTCCCTCCCTCAGGGTGGACATTTTTTCGCCCAGTCCAAGATGGACATTCCTTTTTAAAAATGTTCAACAGTCCGGGATGGTCTGATTTTCATTTTTGTGCCCCTTGTTTGGGATATGATATGATATGATAGTTTATTTATATACCACCTATACGCAATCTGTTTCAAAGCGCTTCAAGGCAAGGGAGGGAACCGGGGAAAATACAATGACATTCTTACAGGCCATGAACAGTAAGGATGTGAAATTAACTATCATACTCGGCCTGACGACATTTCAGATAGTGTAAGAGCTAAGACATAGATAAGGAAGGGAGGGGGAGTGTGGGAAGGAAATGGAAACAGACAGGCGGCTACCGTATTAGGCCTGACAACATTTCTGGTAGAGCCGGAGAAAACAAAAAGTGAAGGAGAGGGTTGCAGAAAGGGAGGGGAGGAACAAAACAAGCAACTATCGTACTAGGCCTGACGACATTTCAGATAGTGTTGGAGTGGGGGGTGGGACAAGGAAGGGGATGGTGGAGGAAACAGACGAGGTTGCTATCTTACTAGGTCCAGAGACAATTCTGAAAGAGTAAATGCATAGAAGAAAGTAAGGAGAGGGGGGAGAAGACAGGAAAAGGGAGAAAGGGAAAGGAGGAGAGAACAGAGAGTAAGCAATCAAAAAGAGTATAGAAACAAGACGGGAGAGTGAATACAATTGCAGAAGTCAGTAGTAACACATTGGGGGTCATTACGACCCGGGCACAAAGGGATACCGGGCACCGGTAATGACACCGGTGCCGGTAATCCCTTTGCGCCCTATTCTGAGGTCCTTTTGTGGGTCCTTCCTTAACACCTGGTTTTAGCAGGCGTTAAGGACGGGACCCGCAAAGGGATACCGGGGTCAATAACGGTACCGCAATTTGCGGTACCGTTATTGCTGCCTTCCCCCTTCCCATTGAGCCCTATGGGGGCTCAAATGGGAATGGGGAATGGCATTTCAAATGGGTAGTTACCAGTCCCGCATAGGGCAGAATGGACCGGTAAGTCCCCATACCACCACGTCGGTGGCAGTACCGGTATTGGTGTAGTCATGGCGCTAAAAGTGCCATGACTAGAACCAACCTTGGAATGAGGGCCATAATGTTGAATGCCTGGATACAAGATGAAGATGGGAACAACATGATTCAGGGCAACCATGAGAAAGGGTGACGCACCGTGAATCAATGAAGACCATCAAAGTCAAAGCCAGCATTGGCCACAAGACGGTGATGGTGAAACCAGAATGTATCAGGACGGACTGCTGCAGAAGTAGGTGGGAAGGGGGAGGGGGAGCAGGGTAGAGGAATCAAGCAAAACAGGCAACACCTGTGTGCGAGAAGGAGGGGGGTAGAAGGAAACATCACGGGGGACCAGCGGGGTGGAGATGGACTGTGGGGACAGAGGGAGTAAACACATGTTGGTGCATGCTTACCTGCTGTCTGAGCAGGGGTTTGGTCCCTGGATCCTCCTGGTCCGAACAGGTCCAAACTGAAATTGCCCTTTTCTTTGTCTGCCCTTCGCTACGGACGCCCAGGCAAGAGATGCCCTTGATCTAAGAGTTAAAAGCAGGAAGGAAGAGGCAGGGCTAAGAAGGTGAGTGGTGCTTAGGCCAGGTGACCAAGATCCACTTGCACCTGCTCCCCATCTGCAACGAAAAAGAAGCTGGAGGGCTCCTTTAGCAGGGAAAAAGAGCGGCGGCCAGGAAGGCACCAGGTGGGCATGGCTTAGGTCAGGTGACCAAGATCCACTTGCACCTGCTCCCCATCTTCAAAGGAAAAGGGCTGGAGGGCTCTGGTAAGGATTTCAATCGGAGACACACACCTTGGTCTTAGCCTAGCATGTAGCGCACAATTGGAATGCTTTCTCTTTATTTTATGCAAATACAATTTGAGATGGCACACAACCCACCTCACCCCCCCTTTTTCAAATACCCTGGGTCATAATGGACCATGAACCAGGACAGTTGGTGAAAATGCAATATTTATTTATTTTACAGTTCAAAGGAAATCATACACATTTTAATATTGGGCGGCAATCACCAATTGAGTGATAATTAAAATGTGGATTGAAGAAATACACTTGGTTAACCTTTTACAAGAACATATCTAAAACACAAATGAATAGGAACACTTTTTCTCTTTGGGTAGATAGCACCTGAGTTAAGATGTCACCCTGCAATGCCCTCCCAAATCCCTAGGAATCGATTTTGGAATGGACAGAAAGAAGCATCAAGGAGTCAGGAATATTCTGCAGCAAACAGAATCAAAAATAAACCTTCCCTCATAAAAAAAGAGGCCAAAACCCTTTGCTATGGCATAAAGTGGCACTCGCAAATTGACAAATAAATAATTAATGTGCGGTTAAATCTATGAGGCAAATAAGATTTCTCACAATAGCAGGAATATATAAACACTGGCAATCACAAGGCAAGTTCTCAACAAAAGTCATACAGTTCAAAAACAAGTTGAAAGTAAGAGCACGATGCAGCCGAATCACACTTTGGAAAGTACATGTATTTTCTCAATTGCCGCTTTAAATGACACAAACGATTTTTATGAAAAACAGGTGAAATACTCAGATTTGGAATGCAGTGTTTGGGCTGGGGGACAGATGCACATCACAGGGACAATAAAGGAGTGAAAGGATGGTTGTAGCTGAAGATTTGGATGAGATTCGCAAGATGACAAGAGGTTCAGTTTTGGTAAAATAAAGCTATGAAAGAGAGAAAATCGGCTGGGAAAGAAAGACATGTTTTACTTAAGCTAGATTATCAAGGCTAGATAGCGCTGCCCATGAAACAGGTTAAGTCGGCTGCATTAACCTGCTCCATGACGCGTTTCCCTTAGCATGGAAATTAATTAAATTATTCAGACTATTGCTAATGAGTTACAGGGAATTCTCACAGTAGGACAAATTACCAAGGCATGGATAGGATTGCATGGAGAGTGGAATAAAGACAAAAGTGTCAAGAGGAGGTAGGCTATTCATTTCTATGGGATGGGAAATACTCACAGTCCACACTTGAATTTGGGATTTTGGAACAGTCAACCGAATTCTGGTCACTGCACAGCAGGGGTCACCAGGTAGCAAACAGCTGGGCAATTCTGGTCACTGGATAGCAGTACAGCTGGATGACAGAGGTACAGCAGGCATGCAGCTAGTGGGCAGCAAGCCAGTCTGGTCTCCGGATGCCCCCCCAAAAAAGGGTACCACAGTTTTTCCCCTGGTTACTGGGATTTTAGTGGGATTTTCTGAATCTAGGCCTTGCTGGGATGGGTTCAACTTTGCTATGGCCTTGCAGTGGAATCTGGAATCTGGCAAGATGGATGTAGAAGATCATGAACAAAGGCGCTGGAAATTCAGGAGAGAGTGGCCCTCATTACGACCCAGGCGGTAAGTATACAACATTACCGGCATGGCGTAACTAACGTTTACGTGCTGGTTCAAAGCCGCAAAAAGCGGGACATTACGACCCATCGTGCACGAGCATTACGCCATGCAATTAGCGGTGACCGTAGATAAGCGGAACCGGAAGTAGCGTCACCGCGGCGGAACGGGAAAGAGCACGGCGGCCATCTTTAAAAACACAATCCATTGGCATCCTCCGCAACCACTGGACATCCGAGCCTGAGACCCGGCAAATACCATCAGCAACCTTCTTCCTGCAAGAAAATGCAAGAAAATGCCTAAAGTGGTAAAAAAAGCCTGTGACCGCCAGCGGCAAGACCGCTTCTCCAGAGCGGAGCTCACCATGCTTGCGGAGACCCTCCAGGAGAACGCCGCAGTGGTATTCTCCAACCAAATGACCAGACCGGCCATAGCCAAGAAGAAGGCCATATGGGCACTGGTAGCTCAGCGGGTTAGTGCCGTGGGAACAACACCCCGCAATGTGAGACAGTGCCGCAAGCGGTGGGACGATCTCCGGCTCAGAGTCAGGAGCATACTATCGGCAAACCGGAACCTGGCCACGGCAACCGGGGGAGGATCGGAGTCCCCTATAAAATTGCAGCCATGGGAGGAAATCTGTGCCTCCACCATCGGAATGGAGTGCATAGAAGGAGTAGGAGGAATCGTCCATTCATGTGAAGTACAACGTTGCCCCATAGTGTAAATGCAACACATCAGCAGGAGACTGCCCACAGATACATCCGATCTCCACCCTGTACACATGCAGTATGCACACCCTAACTGCAGGCACCCACATACCTCCATGCTACTTCCACACAAAAGGGAGACAACCTGTTTTCCCCTGCCTCAAATGTGCCGCATGTACTAACTGATAAGATGTCAGTCGTCACAATGCCCGCCCAATGTCCGCAGACCCATCAATAACACTTTCCCTCCTTTGCTCCACCACAGGCTCAAATTCCGACCTTGAGGATGAGGACACCACTGCCTCCACACCCACCAAGAGGGCCAGGACAACTGTGCCAACACCACAACCCTCCACCTCTGCCGTCCCGAGGAAAACCCCACAGCAGCCAAAATCAATGCCAGGAAAACAGGACAGGGCACTGACAGCCACCCCAGCAGGCAGCACAGAAGCAGCAACAGCAGCAGACATCACCCAAATCGTGGCCACAGAAGGGACAGGCTCTGCTGCAAGCAGCACTATTGGGGAAACTGCTGCCATTGCAGCCTCCTCCGATAGCGAAGCGGGGATCATTGAGGAGAGTGATGTCGGAAGCCCCACTGCCCACCCTCATTCCCCCTACCTGTCCCTAAGCAGCCCGCATGCGGATGCCACACAGGGGCAGTAAGAGGATGAGGATTGGCCAGCCACTCCATCCCCGCTGCAGGAGGTGAGCAGCCCAATGGGAATACCACTGCCATTAGCTATGGGCCAGAAAGAACAACAAAGCCTGGAGGAGATCGTCACCCGGCAGCAGCAACTATCCTCGCTGCTCAATGAGCATGTTGCAGAATGTGGGGGGTCAAGGGCAGCAATGGAGACATGTGCGGAGACAGTGAAGGCTGCTATAGAGTCCTCCATGAAGGACATCTGCGCAGAACTCGCCGCTGTGCGGCACGCCATCACTGAACTAGTGCAGACAATTCGGGACATGCGTCCAAATGAGCAGGCAGGAACCTCCTCGGGTGCCAGCTCGACACCAAGCAGCCCCATCCGCCGATCGGGGAGGAACCTGCGCAGCACAGGCAGGGGTGCCCCGGGGGCCAGGGGAGGGGGCTGCCAATAGTGGCCGGACATTGGAGAAATCCTACATCAGACACTGCTGCACAGACTCACTCACACCTTTGTAGGGATTCCAGGGGGGAGGGTGGAGGGGGGAGTGGGTGTGTTGGGGGGTTCAGGGGGGAGGGGGGAGTGGGTGTGTTGGGGGGTTCAGGGGGGAGGGGGGAGTGGGTGTGTTGGGGAGTTCAGGGGGGAGGGGGGAGTGGGTGTGTTGGGGAGTTCAGGGGGGAGGGGGGAGTGGGTGTGTCACGACGTTTCATGGTTTGAATACACTTTTTTCTTTCCGAAAAAGAATTGTGTGGACACTTCATTGCGTATGTGTGCTTTATTGGTGTACAGTCCACAATGTGCATGTCCCAGACCCACACAGTGCCCCAAGTGCAGTCACCATGTGATACACACCAGCCGTGTGTGCTAGAAGCAGTGGTCGATGATACTTTGGCGCATTGCACGCCCCTCCTGTGCATCGCCTCCTCCATGTGGTGCCTCCCCATCTGCACCCTCCTCATCCTCATCGTCAGGTGGTTGCAGTTCTGCGTCAGGGGGCAGGGGCACATTCCGTCTGACGCACATATTGTGTAGCATGACACATGCCATGACGATCTTTGCCACCTTCTCATGGCCATACAGGAGTGCCCCACCAGACCTGCTGAGGCTTCGGAACCGTGCCTTCAATAGGCCGAATGTCTGCTCTATGACCACACGAGTACGTGTATGTGCACGGTTGAAGTCCTCCTCGTGCTGGTTCTGCGGGTTCCGGACTGGTGTAAGGAGCCCCCTCTTCAGGGGATAGCCTGCATCACCTGTATGTAGGCGAGAATGTATGTGTCAGTCATGTTGTCTGATCAAGAACATGATGTTCCACCATGGCTTGCATCCAACTGTTACTTTGGCTCACTCCTACATGACCTAATTGACTCACACAATGCTACCAGTATATGCTCATGGCTCCCATGGCCTGTTTTGCATGCCATCACCCAATGTATGCAGAGGGGTTGTGTGCATTGTGAGTGCCCATCCTCTGTCTCCGTTCTCCGTGTTACTCACAGCCAGGTGGAGTATGCATCACCCCCCCCCTTTCAGCCAGGTGGAGTATGCATCGGTACATCATTCACCTGCCCACTTCCATGACATGTGACTCACCGAGTAGCCAGGATCTTGGGCCTGCATGTCGCTCCATGTAGCGTGGTATTGTGGAGTTCCTCAGGACCATTGAATCATGGGTTGATCCGGGGAATCGGGCACAACAATGTGTGATGATCTTGTTGGAGTCACAGACCATTTGCACGTTGATTGAGTGGAACTGTTTCCGGTTGCGGTACGGTACCTCCATGGCACGTGGAACCACCAATTCCACATGGGTGCAGTCGATGGCACCAATGCAACCGGGTATGCCGGCTAGTGCATGGAAACCCACTTTGGTGTTTGCAATCTCCTGGGCAGTCCGTGGTAATGTGATGTGGTCGTCTGTGTGCTTGAGGAGGGCATCGAGCACTTGGATGAGTGTTTGTGAGAATAATGGTTGTGAAATGCCATGCAGGTGCCCCACTGTGTGCTGGTAGGTGCCTGTGGCCAGGAAGTGGAGTACAGACACTACCTTCAGTAGGGGGGGGGTGGCGGTTGGAGTTTCTATCATGCTGACAATGTCGTTCTGTGTCATGTCTACGATGGCGGTGATGGTGTCCCGGTCCAAACGGTACAGGGTGTGGATCTGCTCAGCAGTGAGGTTGAATGGATTGGCTCTGATGCGTGGGATTGGGGGCTGCCTGTGTGGTGGCACTGGCTGTGCTGGTGGGGCTTGCTGGGCCTGCCTTGCCCTCCTTCTCCTCCTGCGTCTCCTCTGTGCAGCCTGTTGTTGTTGTTGTTGTTGTTGTTGTAGTAGCACTTGCATTGCTATCAGGTTCTCCAGCCCCAACATTGCTAGTCGTATTGGTATCATTGTGGAGTGTGACTGGGTGTGGGAAGGGGTGGGGTGTGCTCCTTTTGTACTTCCTGAGTCTGTATTGCCTTCACCTGTGCTGTTTCTGTGCACCTGTGGCAGCTGCATTCACTTTACATGGCCCTTTACGGTTGGTTCGCGATGGCATACTTAGCACCATGGCGGTAAGGTACTTAACGGGCTGGGTGTTGGCGTTAGGTGCATGTCCGCTTGGGTCAGCATTTGCGTACCTTTCCGCCATGGCGCTAAGTACGGTGTGGCCGGGCGCGTGCGCGCACCCTTAGCGCAGTTAGCGGTAGCGTTAACTACGATGCCGCTAATGGCATCGTAGTTAACGGTCACGGGTCGTGATCGGACCTGGCGGAAAATGATGGCGGTAACCATTTACCGCCATCGTTTTTCACTTAGCGCCAGGGTCGTAATGAGGGCCAGTGTCTCTAAAGTTCTGTCAGCCACCCTTTATATAAAGCGTGGTGACATCATAGAATTATATGGTAGGGCAGGCTTAGCTGAGTACGCCCCTAAACAACTGGATTGGTCAGGGGTGATTAATACCACCTTCTTGTTAACTAATTGGACCCTTAGATACATGACATCCGCTTTATGAGGTGGGTTTACTATGTACAGAACCACCTGCAGTTAATTTTAGCTAAAATCATTCTTCACATTAATCATACATTTACGCAATTTTGGCATCTTTACAAATTACCTAGGCAGATTACAAATTTCACGCTGAGCATGGTAGTCCAACTCTACAGTTTATCAGAATTTGTTTCACCCTTCTACCAGTTTTTCACACTTTCTGGTGAGAAATGTATTACTTAAAATTCTATACATGACAGTGAAAGCTACCATGTCTTAAAGTAAAAAACACAAATTTACATTTACACTGTTAACTTTTTACATTTTTGTAAAGTCCTTTTGCAAAGATAAAAGTCTTAACATTTTATTAATATCATAGTCTTTGGAAACAAATGGGGCGGGCCTATGTCTTTCACTTGGCCCATTTTTTTTTCAGCTACCACCAACTGTCATTTCAGCCCAGGGTGGGGATGGGGGTTTCTCAGTTTGATTGAATGTTTATTGCCACTTCTCCACTTCACAGGTTGGTGTCCCAGAGTTCCTATTGTAAGAGGCCTCAGCCCAGACAAAAGTCTGCCAAGGTAGCAATTATCACCCAAGTGTGCCCTAGAATCTACTGTGAGGGTCCTTCTGTTGCTAGCAACCCCCAAGCAGAAACTTGTTTGGGTCTGATTTCCCCCATGTAGCCAATGCAATTTAAATCCTTATTTTATTTATTTTTGTTCTGAATCAGAAGAAAGCCTGTTGAATATAACCTCCCATATATGTTCCACAGCACAAACCCCTTTACATTGCTAGATAAGGGCAGGGCCTTATCCAACATACACTTTTAAACAGGTATTTTTCTTATTTGCAAAAGTACATTTAAACATGTGGTGGCTGCTGGCATTTTCCTTTCAAATTCGTTTTTTGTCTTCCATCTGAATCCCCACATTGTTCTGTAGCCATAGTTAGTTTCTTGTATGCAGCAATTTGTTTGAAACACAGATGCACTGAAATTGACATAGGCCAAGAGAGCTGGGGTTTCTTTGAAGCATAGATCTTTTTACATTGTGTGACTCAAATGTCACACATTTTCTGTGGCTGAAAATGAAGTTTCTTTTGATTTTTTTTCCAGATTTGACTGGCACAGCCTGTCATGCAGGGATCATGCTTTCTTCTGCTGAAGCACAATGTGGATATGGATGAGCATATGTCATGACCCTTGTCATGGCCCTCACTGGCAAGTCAGTCTTCCAGTTAGGGCCAGGTTAAGGCCTTAAAACCTCATCCAAGACTCTCTTGGAGTCAGTCCTGGCGCCTTTGGTGCCAGGTTCATAACCATCATGAAGACCAACATTAGAATGGGACTATTTACTTGGGACTATTTAACTTGGGGGGGTTCAGCCAACATGGAGGCACACACATAGCTCAGTTACAAGGAACTGAGCTATGCAGTCTAGTCTTTTGGGTGTGGCAGACCTGGGACTACTTTACCTTGACTACTTTGTGTGTGGCAGGCCTGGGACTATTTTACCTGGACTACTTTACCTGAGACTATTTAAACCGCACCTAAACAGCAGAACATGCTTTGTGTTATTCTGCTGTGGGCAGCGTAACGCTCACCGTGTCCAGTTCTTTTGATGCCAGCTTACCTGAAACCAAGGACCTGCAGAGAGAGAAAGAACACTACAAAACTTACCTGGAACAGTATCCTGTCTTCAATCCATTGCCGACTTCAGTTCCACTCACCTGAAGGTACGAACTCCATCATCCGGCACTGCATGCATCCTGGAATACCATAACCTGGAAAGAGGAGAAAGAAAGACAGCATTAGTAAGTGTTTACTCACGTTTCCTCCCGAATGAAGAAAGCCACACAATTGTTACCTGGGTAGTCATCTCCTGGTCAGTATCATTGCCGGAACATTACGGCGCTCAGCGAGGAACATCACAACCTGCAAGGAGAGAAAAGACACAGGTTAGCAATATAAAAGGCGAAACGGCGCCACGCATAGCGCATTACTCACCGGACAGCATCGCGCACATCGCGCTTTCGCCTACCGGCCCATGCTCATCTTCAAACTGCATGACAACACCAAAATACCTTTCCATATCTAAAAAGGAAAGAAGCAAGACATTATTATTTGAACTAAGAGGAACATAAGAACTGCATATAAAGACTGTAAAGCAGCAAACCTACGGAGTCGCAGCAGGCCTGGATTCCCACAGGGGGGCTTGCACCAGTGAAGTAACTTGGTCACTGCTCGCCCCCCAAATCTACGCGCCCCTGCCACGAGGAGCAGGACGGAGAATCCACCTTTTACAATATTAAGGTGAGGAGAAGGCCCAAGGGGGAGGAAGGAGTTGGGGCCATCAGAGGTGGGAAAACATAAAGACAATCTGGTATTGAATCCAGCTCTCTTATATTGCAGACCCATCTTTAACCAGAGGCCTTACCAAGGGACCGGGCGAGGGTTCGAGAGTGCAAATCATCTGACCAGGGCTGGGTGGCGTCCCCGTGGATACCAAGTGAGCGTAACAGCATGGCAGGGCCTTATGGATAAAAGCAATGTGACGTGGAATAGATCAAAATAGCGTCAGGGCAGCATCCTTTTCAGTGTAAAATATTCAGTTTTCAATGGGAACTTTTTGCAAGCAGCAGAGCAGCGCTGCTTTAATTTGCTTCTTTTGGGTGCACCCAAAAACACACTGGCACCTTTCTCGGTGTACCCCCTGTTCCAACTCACCCAATGGTGTTTGGCAAGATGGGGCAGCCATCCTTTTGTCGCTGCAAAATGCAGTTTTGATGCAATGGTGCTCCAAGGAGCCAGCGCAGTTATTTTGCTGTTGACTGCAGAAGCGCAGCTTGGTTATGGATGGGGATTCTGCTGAGTGGATCAAAGTATCCCACAGCTCCGTAAGTAGGGAAAAAAAGCAGCAACCAGCAAGGCACCAGGTGGGCGGGGCTTGCTAAGTTGGGATAAAAGAGCGGCAACCAGGAAGGTACAGGTGGGCGGGGCTTAGGCCAGGTGACCAAGATCCACTTGCACCTGCTCCCCATCTGCAAAGGAAAAGAGGATGGAGGCTCCTTAAGTAGGGAAAAAGAGCGGCAACCAGGAAGGCACCAGGTGGGTGGGGCTTAGGCCAGGTGACCAAGATTCACTTGCACCTGCTCCCCATCTGCACAGGAAAAGAGGCCGTAGGGATACTTAAGTAGGGAAAAAGAGTGGCAACCAGGAAGGCACCAGGCAGGGGGGGCTTTCTAAGTGGGGAAAAAGAGCAGTTACCAGGAAGGCACCAGGTGGATGGGGCTTAGGCTAGGTGACCAAGATCCACTTGCACCTGCTCCCCATCTGCAAAGGAAAAGAGGCTGGAGGGCTCCTTAAGTAAGGAAAAAGAGTGGCACCAGGAAGGCACCAGGTGGTCGGGGATTGCTAAGTGGGAAAAAAGTGCGGCAACCAGGATGGACACTTTGCTCTCTTTTACATTCCGCTGTCCAGAATGGAAGTGTTATTTATTTATTTATTATCCCTGTCTGGGATGGACATTGCTTTCTTAAAAATTATTTTCTGGCTTGAGAGATGTTTTGTTGCCCTCTCACGGATTTATGAGTGTAGTTCTGGCCATGCAGCCATGCACAGTGTTGTAAACTAGGATCACATGTGCAGGTGACAATCATTCAAATGCCATTTGGAACCTTTATGCAGTCTCCATGCTTTACTACTATGGCTGATGTAATGCTACATAACATGTTGCTGCAGGGATCCTGATTCATCCAATGACAGCACTCCATGAGAGGTCCACCCAGTAACCTTTCACCTCCCTAGTCCCCAAATGCGGAGGATCAGTTTCCGGTGGAAGTGATGTGGGAATCACATCAGGGCAGCTCTGTCAGCAGGTAAGGTTTGCACTGTCCATCATGTCAATGTCTGTTTCAGTGTCCACCACAATGTCCACATGCAGTTACACACATTGGTTTATCACAGGTCATGTGATGTTGTGATGGTAAAGGTCAGTGCTGATGTGTGTTTATTCACATGTTTGTGTGCGTATGTCTCCATGTACAACCTTGCTTGCGCATATGTTTTCATGTTGCAATTCCACAGAGTATATATAATCAAGGAGATCAACACTCACATATTTTTTCTTTGTAACATGGTGACAGCATTTTCTTATTCACAAACACTAAACAAAAAATATTGTATTCTGTATAAAATATACACTTTATATTTATGAATTCATTTAGTGTGCAAAATAGAAAATTTAATACAATTTCATAAAAGACCTTTTTATATTTTTCTTTTTTGATAATTCAAACTTTATACCCTGGTCAAAGAAAGATGACACTCTCTAACAACAAATGCACAATTGAAAAACACCATTAAACAAATGCTGTCAGCATGTTTCAAAGAAAAATATGTGAGTGTTGATCTCTTTGATTATATATACTGTATATTGTCTTTTCCCTGGGCAGTGGAGTCAGTAAGGTTGTGCAATAGACCATATTTAGGGAATGGTTTTGTGGTTAACTGTATTGTATTAATAAGCAATTCCACAGAGGACAGCAAACTCAGTTGAACATGCAGCACTAATCCCGCTTGAGCCACTGGCAGTATTTGACACATCCTACAACAACAACATCATCCTCAATTCTCTGGACATGTTGACTATGCATTATGATTCTTGTTCCAAAAAATATGCCGGCATTACATCCTCTCCCAGTGTGATGATCTTACATTTAATTGTACTTCTATGTCGGCCCTGAAGTTGAACGTTTCCAATAATTCGGAAAATAGTCAACGAAGGAAGCAGCAAGTATTGTTGGTTTGTTAAACAGTATCAATTGTAATTAATAATTGCATTCAAATAATTGTGTTTGTTTCACTTCACATAGTTTCCATTGGGATTTCAATATGAATCCTTCTACACGTGTTTCTCCACCATTTTTTGGCAGATCTTCATGAGGTCTTTGATATATTGACAAGTTTGTATGATCGTTTGTCTAGAAGTTAATGATGCCTTGTATAGTAAATGGGCAATGATTCTCCCTCAATTCTCAATTCTCTGTAGTTGTGGCTTTTCATAAAGAAAGCTGGATGTGATACTCCAGAGTTAACTGGCGCTTCCTTCGTTAACAATTTTCAGAATTATATTTATTATGATTGTTCGCCTCTTGCCTCACTGATTGTTCTGTAGTCTTCTACCTACCACCCTTCTCTTACACCCCATCACCATGTGTCCTAAGTGGGTCGGCTGTTGTAATCCGTGTCACCACCACCAGTGCCCACTCCACACCCTTATCTGCTCACATGACCTGCCCAGCTATGACTACAAGTGTTACTCACCCATCCATTCAATGATCGCCAAGGCCTCGGTTTCTCCTATTCATGTCCTTGTCTCTGTTCACTCCGATGTGCCCATATGTCTCCTTGCATTCCATGAGACAGGCTTGGCAGACTTGGTTCATCTAAGTTAGTACTGGTATGCACATGTGTGTACCCCGACAGACTTTGCCTGTGTTCACCATTCAAGTAACTTGTTGTTTGTTGCTCTTTTTCTGTTCTGTACTCCTGACTGTATTTCATCCTTTTGTTTCCATTAGTTGGTGTTGTGATCAGGCACCGTGGGTGACTGCACTGTATGTGTATGTACATTGTGTACACTTGTATATAGTACTTCACCCCTACCCAACAGCTTCTGTTCATCTGTTGTCCCTCTAAGTGTTTGAAGTAGACCCTATAACATCCACACTCTTCCTCTGAATGCTGCGTCCAGGGTGTGTGATCTGATGGTTGGGTTGGCAGCAGCTGGGGAGTTATGTGCTGTCCATGAACTGTGGTGTGCAACTGGGGTGGTTGATAGGTGGTGCAGAGTCTGGAGTTGTGGTTGAAAGGACTTATTTGCATGGATGTTGCAAACATGGGTCTCTCTCTGGTTTACATGCCATGGTGTGTAGTGCATGTTTTTTTGATGAGGGTCTGAGGATTACCCTTTCATGGGTGGCCTTTGTTTTCCAGTGTCCCCTTCGTCCTCACTCCCTCTTGTACTTCTTCAGACCTAGCCTGTGCTATTTTTCCATTTATGTGCCTTCCAGGCTCTCTGACCCTGCTGGCATCTTTTCCAGTCTCTCTGTCTTCCTCTCTTCACCCCTTCTCTCTGCCCTCACCCAGCTGTAACAGCCCCCATCCATCTCCTCCTCTCCCCACCAGCCAGACTCCCCCTTGCTCTGCAATTTGTCTCTCTCTCACCACACTACGCTGCTGAACATTCATCACTCTATCTCCTCAAAAAGGGATTTTGCCCTCTTTCACCCTTCACATCAGCTCCCACTCTTGTACTTCCACTCCAGACCTTCTCCTCCTCACTTGGTGTCCCTTTCCTTCCCCTGAATCCAGGGGTAACCCAATGGCACACGTGCCACCTGACAGTCGGTGTGCATAACTGGTATGCCTAAAATCAATGGCCCAGCTTGTGCCTGCATCCCAGGGCAGACTGACCCCTGTGTCCAGGGTGCATGTTTTGCTGCGGTGTAAATGTGTTGGCTTCACTGTCAGTGATTACTTTGTCAATAGGTTTTCATTTTGTTGGATTCATTGTTGATCGTGCTCTCTAATTTGGCCTTCCTGTCGTTGACACTGGGTGGACCATGGCGGTCAAGTTACCTTGTTCCATACGGGAATAATCAAGGCTGTCCTGTTTTTTCACTTTTATGCAATGCATGGCTTCAGGTGAAATGCTGTGGATGCGAGACAGGTGGGTACCTTGTGCTGGTAAGTGGTTGCCACTCAGGGGGGTACAGGTTGTGGAGTCATTGGTGGCAAGGATGCTGGCACTCTGTGGGGTGTTTTTTATTGTGTTGGCCTGAGGTGAGCGGGTCTGGCTGCATGAGTGCGGGGACACATGGACATGGTGATGGGAGGCTGACAAGTCATTGCAGTTGTTGCATGTCACTCAGGGGGACACATGCTGCAGTGTCATTGTGTGCATATATGTGTTACCTGCCCTGACTTACTTAGTGTTGTGTTTCTCTACTGAGGCAATCTGCAAGGGAAGATGGTTGCTGCTATTCAAGGGAACAGTGCTGTCTGATGCATGTATGCAACATGTCGGCAGAGTTGGCTTATATTGGACACCTATAAAGGGGAGCATGGATACATTCTAGGATACAGCTGGAGCAGGCTCACAAGGGGAAAGGTGTGAGGTAATATGTGCATTTTCTTCAAGTGAACTTGAAATGTTCTCAGTCAGCATGATTATTTGGATGTAGATATGTATTGTGAGCATACTTGTTGCCAGGGAATGGGGCGGCCATTCCACCTCTATCTTGTTGTGCGACATGCATAGGGTGCCCAGGTCAGTCCTTACAAGTGTTAGTTGCTGTTTTCATTATGTGCTGCGCCTTCGTACTTGTGTTCTCCTGTGTGTTGTTGGGGATCTGGGGGTCTGCATGCACATAGTTGGTGGGGGGATGTGGAAGTGATAGGGGCTTTTTTTGATGGCGCTGTGTGCTTTGGTGTGAGTAACATGGATACGGTTGTTTACACTTGCTATGTCTGTATGACTGGTTGACGCAGTTGAATTTTATGGGTATGGACACACACAGTTTGCCTCTCCCAGACACACATTCTCAGGGTGTTGTTATGGGCATGTAGGATTGGCTCCAATTCATTATTGAATTGTACCAGGGATGTGGCTTCACCGTGTGTGCTCCACAGGGGCTGGTTTTCATGAGAAGTATGCTTGCATGAGCTGATTGCATGCAGCCTCTACCTGTGCCCTTTGGCTAACAAAGGGCAAGGGTGGTGGCTGTGGCTGAGGGCAGTGTCTCATCTGCAGGTGTACTGGTAAGCCACGCCATGCAGAAACATTGTGCAGGACACAAGCTGCCACAATGCTTTTGATAATACTTATGGGGCATATAGCAATACCGAACCAGAGTGGTCAAGGGAGGGGAAACGCAATTTAAGCAACCCGAATGAACGCTCCACTGTGCCCTTAGTGCCTGCATGTGCTTTATTTTATCTTACCTTGGCTGGTGTGGCAGGATTCCTGAATGGTGTGAGCAGGAATGTGAATAGCAGGAAGGCACTGTCCTCTGCAAATGCGTAAATGGCTGTTATTGCCATTGATAGTCATGGTCTGTTGCTCAGTGTGTCACGTGAATACATGCATTTGAGTGGCAGTTGATACACACCAATGAGCCAGATTTTGCTAAAGGATCCTGAAGCCAGGGCCCGGTAGAGTGGTAACTGGCAGTAGATGAATCTGTCATGTGTGCTTCCAGGACAATTGGCACTGACTTGCATGATCATTATGTTTGCATCACAGATTACCTGCACATGGATGGAATGCCAATGCTTGCAATTGCGGTATATGCGCTCCGTCAAATGAAGGGGCCGTAGAGCAGCATGCGTGCTGTCAATAGCTCAGAGTACACTTGGAAGGTGTGCCACAGCACAGAACTCCTGGCACACTCTCTGCCTTTCCTGCAGTGTTTACAGCATATATAATAGTTCTTTTATAATGTGCTTAATCCCAACAAGTGGTTTCTAAGCACGGGATCGGGATTCAAACCTGTGTTGTGCTACGTTGTCTTGCTTCCAAGACAAACGCATTGCCCCTGAGCTATCCTTCCTCCCGCAAGTGATGTCATGCAGGACAGTACCCGATGGAGACAGCAGGATTTTGTTGCCTGAGATATTCCACCAGCTATGGCATTGGTGCGCTGAAAGGAGCCTTTGGCTATGAAATGGATTGCTGTCCGCACCTTTTGAAGGGGTGTAAGGGCATGGGAGCAGATGGTGGGTGATGCTAGGTCTTGCTGCCACTCCCTGAAAAGTTCTAGAATGACATTGGGTGGGAACCTGTACTTAGCATACACCTGGTTGTCAGGCATCCCAAACAGCATGGTGCGTGTTGAGAAAATCTGTTCCCTCAGCATCCTCCTCCTCCTCCTTCTATGTCCATGTATGATGGCTTCCAGTATACCAGAATTCATTGTGGCTGAACAACGTTTGTATGGTGTTCATTGCATGCTTTATATGCATTGGATCCTTTGTACATTGTACTTTGCGTTTCCTATCATGCAGTGGTTAGATCACGAGGTTCGCGTGTGACATTTCCCGACATAAAGTTGCACATTGTATTCCATGAATCCGGTTGTGTTTGCTCTTGACTCGGCGTGTGATTTCTTTGCCCCGCAACATGCTCATGTTCTTCCTTATTTTGCTGGCAGAATTGGGAATATGCAAGCTCTGCCCCTATTTATTTCTATGCATCGGCCCATCCCACACTTTGCGTGGAGTGTTGAGCAAAGAGCTCACCTGCATGCAAAGACGTGATAGACCAGCACGAAGGCCCAGAAACACATGCAAAGTCCGAACTATTAATCAGTGAAAGGAGTTCAGAAGGCAAACATTCTATGAATCAGGCCTAAACTGTTGAGAAATTGCAGGTGATGCATTTGAATCATATAAAACGTTAGGACTCAAATGGGGCAAATGGGGACTGCCAGGCTAAATTATGTGTAGCTAATTATAGAAATGCGTATGCTCACTTAATGTATTAACAACTGTTATGGCATCATAAAGCAAGACACGAACAACAGATTTAAAGTTCAAAACAAAATGGTTTATTAACGCAAATGTCAGGATGGTTGAAGGCCTAACTTGCCCTATGCTAAGGTGGCATTTTCCTACCTGAACGAAACTAGTGAAAGTCGGAGTCAGAAAGTTCAACTTAAAAGTTTGTCTGTGTCCTAAACCTATTCTTGCCCTCAAAACTAAAGCTAAACAATGTGTAGGGATGTCAAAAATAAAGGAAATGGTGATAGACACAAAGTTCTGAGATTCTTCCAGCTCCTAGCTTGTTTTTCAGCTACCTTTCCCCAATTTCAAGAAAGTTCCACAAAAGTCTTGAGATTACCTTTCCCAAATTCAAACAGTTCCACAAATCCTTGGGGTTCCTGTTCCCAGGTTCAAGGCAATACAGCTCCAAAGAAAGGGGTCTTGAAAGTTCAGTCCTCATGACAGCATCAACGTTCATCAAGTCTCAGGGTTCCCTTTCTCAAGACTTCAACTTTTCAACTTGGTTTCAGTCTTTCAATGTTTAACACAACTCCAGATCAACTTGACACTCCTTCTGGATTGAATTAACAGTTTACTTAAATATTCCTTCTTGGTTGAATTTCAACAGTGTCTTTGTCTTTCACAATTTAGGGTTCCCTGGTCTCGACGCAGTTGTCAGACTGCACAGTCCACCAAGTACAGGTTGCGCAACCAGGAACCCTAGGCTCTTCAGCCCACTCAGGTCTCCACTGGGACTGTAGAAAATGTTAGTCACCAGGCCTTCTTAGGATGGGTCCACGGTCAAGCAAAAACCTTGTGAAATGGCCATGTTGGGACTATAGCCATAGTTAGTAGACAAACGTAGTAAACGCGGCAGGGCAAACATACTGTAAAAATAGGAACTTTTTTTTTTTGGTAACCAACCCTATTTTCACCATGCACCTGATTTATACTTGAGTTCTCAAAATGGGGTTGCAGGTGTGTGAGGCAAAAAGAGGCAAATACCCCAACCTCTTAGTGTAATCAAGTAAACAAGACTGGCCACACACATTAACACATTGCGCCACACCTGGTAGGTGTATAGAAATCCTTTTTAGTTTTTTTAAGGTCATTTAAAGCATATTGAGTGAAAACAAAACAGTGCCCTCTTAGATAACACGTGTTTCAACACAAAAGTGCCTTTTTCAAATCAGGGCAAATGAGGTCTGTTCAATTTACAATTATCATTAATCACTGTGTAAACATAAGAAAACAATTTGTGATCCCCAGGAATACAATATCATCAGTTTGGTTGTTTTGAAATCACAGACATTCAGGAGGGGTGGAAGGGGCAGAGGTTGGAGGTAAAGTGAAAAAAAAGAGAAACAAAAATATACATAAATCAACATGAAATGGAACCAGCTCAAATTCTTCTAATGAAAACATATATTCCATAGATAAATACTGTACTCTGCAGCAGTAGTGTTCATGTAGGGTCTTACCTAAATTCCACATATGCATTCAAGTCTGGGGTGCCAAGTATTCATGGGTTAAATCCCCTTGGAGAAAAAACTGGTAACAGTCATGGGCCAGGGGTATTTAGTATTTCCGGTTACTATTCTGTCTAATGAGACTGGTTGTGGCCAGTTTAATTAGCCAATTCAATTTGATCAGTAGGAGCAGTCTGGCGTATCCCTGTTTAGAACATTAATTTGTATGTAAAAACATAGCAATCCTTTTCTTCTTACAATATATATCGATATTAATTGAAATATCTCTTATATGTTCTATGTGGGAGAGGTTTGTATATGTTGCAACACAAGGATTGGTCACATAAGTACCACATTAATCACATTGTGTGTGCCATATAATAGGTATTTAAGTAGCTTGTCCCTTGTATGTTTAGGCTAAGGTGCGTCTAATCCCTGTTGAAAAAAGAAGCCATGTTGCATATTGTAAATATTACATCCTAAGTATCTGAGTCCCGTGTGGTGTTAGGTCACGCGGGTCCACGAGCTGCATTTATTGCAGAATGTAGCCCGCTTAGTCGGGTGGTCTGTATCTTAAGGGCTTACCTTCAAAGTATGCACGCTGTCTCCAAGCGTCGGCAAGGGTCTGTGGTCGCACTGGTTGGTTATAGCAAACGTTGCTGTGACAACGTAAGTCCTACCATAGTGTCTATGGCTCCCTGCGCGTACCATAGCTCGCGGACGCCATGTTTTGGGCTAAATGTACACAGTTAGCATTGGAGAAACAGGGGAGTGCCCAAAACTGCTCCTGTTCATTTAGATTTACACATAAAGGTTGGTGATATAATTTATGTACTTCTATGTTCAGAATGGTCGTAACTGATGTATTTAACTAAAATTATAGAGCTCAGTTTGTCCTTTGCCGCAATGTTAGAATTAGTCGTATCTAGGGAAACATATGCATATTGCCACAACACCTGATCATGTTGATCACAAGTAACAATATCTATATAAAGTTAGAACCTCAAATTAATGTTTAGTCACAATATTAGAAATGCCGTATCAGGCAAGCGAGGTCCATAGTCCCATAGAGTCTCTGATACTGGGCATTGGTTCATTGGTCAATGTTACAGTTGCTAGCTCTGGCTAGGGGCAAAAAATATATATTTTCATATTTTCAAAGGAGCTGATATACATTAGATTACTTACAGATAGTGGTCACCCAATCTGGGTGTAATGAACCACGTCTCCCTTGGGGGAATTCTGGTGCACATTTTACATTAGTGAGTTATCCAAACTGTGTCTAGAAATTGAGAAAAATCAATAATCAAGAACAATGTGTACATATCCTAGTCAAAGTTAGCACAATATGTGTTTGGGCTTAATCTACATGAACGTTTCAAAAGTTCCTTTACACAAACAGCTCGTCAAGCATCATTCAAAATATCTGTTCACAAAAAATGTATCATCTCATTGTCTTATTTAGGCCAAACTCAGTAGCACAAAATGTACAGATCAGTCCAGCTTCAGCCTGGCGTAGCAAAACTTCTCTATTTCCTACTCTGTCACCTAAAGTTACTTTCTTCAATCCGATGAACTTGAGATTTTTCTTTTCCTCCAATTGGTGATTTGTTTGCCAGTGATGGGCCAGTGGTAAAGGGAGATAGACTTGAATACATATGTGGAATTAAGGTAAGACCCTACATGAACACTACTGCTGCAGAGTACAGTATTTATCTATGGAATATAAGTTTTCATTAAAAGAATTTGAACTGATTCCATCTCATGTTCATTTATGTATATTTTTGTTTCTCTTTTCTTTCACAATACCTCAAACCTCTGTCCCTTTCACCCCTCCTGAATGTCTGGGATTTCAAAACAACCAGACTGATGATATTGTATTTCTGGGGATCACAAATTGTTTTCTTATGTGTACACAGTGATTAATGACCATTGTAAATTGTACAGACCTCATTTGCCCTGATTTGAAAAAGGCACTTTTGTGTTGAAACACGTGTTATCTAAGAGGATACTGTAAAAATAGTCATAATGCAACTGCTGCTACCAGCCTGTCTTTTAGGCACATCTAAGTAACCAAAGAAATCCCTATGAGTGTAGTCGAGGGTCATACAAAAGAAATCCAATTGCCTTGCATTCCAAGATGCACTGAGCAAAGATAGAAAATGATCCAGAACATAGATAACATGTAACAAGAAAAGGGAAACATAGTTTCCCACTACTGACAGCCTTAAGGGCTAGTTCGTTTCTCCATAGCAATGAGCAAAAGTGCACTGCAGTGAAGCTGAAGGCTTCACTTCTCTGTAAAAAGGCCAGGGCACGGTTCAAACACAGAAGCAAAATGTTTGGGGGTCCGTAGAAATAGAGGGAAAGTTGTACAAACAAGAAGACTTTCCTAACACATAACATAACAAATAGTTATTAATGTAGTCCTTTAAGAACACACCAACAAATGAAGCTATCAGGTAGTAATATTACACAAAACCATGTAACATAAATATATATATACACCAGTAGGTTCAATTACAATACATCACTTAATAACTAACCAGGTGAAAAAGGTAAGTACTCAGATGTATGTACAATGATTGGAACTAGTCACAAGTACAATTACATTTACTTAAGAAGTCGATCCCTAGGATGTATGGGGCCTAGTGCCCAAATGTCACAGGTTTTAATGCAAGATTTCTCTGTGGAGTCTCAGATGGATGCAATGGGCTTGTGGTGGTGATTTAAAACTATTTCAAAGTTCCATAACAATTTGCCAGAAGACAGATACGTCCTCCTCTCTCTTCCAGACCCAAGGCTAACCCAGAGGCATGATACTTGACTCAGGTCGACTAAAGGAAAGTAAGATGGAGCTAGGCGACAAAGGATGTTGCACCCAATGTTATCCTATGGAGGACAGAGGGTGGACAGACAGGCACAGGTATGCTTCCCACGCCCTCTGACTGTGATTTTCCCGGGGGTTCATGATGGACCATCTGGGGATCACTGGAAGCATGGTCTTCTGTCCTTTCTTCGGGTGAGACGTCTGACTAACCACCCTACTGCTAAACCCAGGTAAGGGCAGGGAGCACAGCCATTAGTGTGCTCTAGGAAACTCTACCCCACCCGTATAACTATATTACTGTTTCTTGTTCATAACTTTGTGTTGTTTCTACTTTGCCTGTTGGATAGCCACTTAGTTGTGTTTAATTCAGATGAAGTCTGAGAGTAGCCAATGCATTGTACTTAGAAGATATTGTGAGGATAACATGTTTATTGCACTTAGAAGATATTATGAGGATTGCATGCTGTACTGCAGCCAGAAGATATTGTGAGGATAGCTTGTATATTGCACTTAGAAGATATCATGAGGATGGGTATAGTATGGTAATGCGTATTTGTAAAGCATGTATACACTAAGCAAGAGTTTCAAAGCGATCAAAGAGGGAGGGAACAAGGGGAAAAACAACAGTAATTCAGAGCCCTTGAATTTCTGAACGATACACATCTGCACAGGCAGAGTAAGTGCTTATAATACAGTTAACAGTGTAGATAACAACACATAGGTCAGACAACGATTCTGTAGTGTTTCCAAGTGCTATGAGGAGACACCATGCAAGGAGGGAGTGACAAGGGAAGACAGATAGACAAATCTTCAGGGCATGGTACGTTCAGATTGTGCAAGTGCACAGACGGTACAGGAGAGGGAAGAGGGAGAGGAGTATGATGCAGGGGTAAGTGCTTAGAGATGCCACACTCATGAGTCATTGACCAAGTACAGTAACAAAGAGACAAATGCAAGGCCCGGAGGCAAGAACGAGAGGACTGGCAGGGGTGACAGGGACCTATGAGACTCTGAGGTTTACCCGCCGGCCAGTCAGCAAGCTGTGCAGAAAAGGAGGGAGAGAGGGATAGAGCAGAGAGAGAGAGGTTAGCAGGAAAGAGGGAGCGAGAAGGAAGAGGAGAAGATGAATGTCTTAAGGAGTTTTCGGAACTTAAGGCGATCAGGCTCAAGACGGAGGGCGGCAGGGAGGCTGTTCCATAGGGAGGGCCCCTGCTGAGGATAAAGCTCTCCCTCCAAATTTCTGCTTGGAGAACCGTCTCACTAGCAGAAGTTTGGAGGTAGATGAGCGTAGGGCTCGGGAAGGACAGTATTAAGTAGGCATCGTTGCAGATAGGTAGGTCCCAGGCCCCAGAAAGCCTTGTGGAAAATTGAGAGGTTCTTGAACTTGATCCTTGCAGCCACTGGGAGCCAGTTGAGGGTTTTCAGCACCGGAGATCTGCGGTCCATGGGCTTGAGGCCATGGATAAGTCGTGCAGTCCTAGCTGAAGGAGGCAAAGGGAGGTAAGAGGCAGGTTGAGGAAAAGGCTGTTGCAGTAGTCAAGCCTTGGGAGAACCAGGGCTCTGGAGACATAGCATGTATGTTGCACTTAGAAGATATTATGAGGCCAGTCGTATTTTCCGGGCTGTGAAAGCAGTCTGATTGCCTCTCATTCTGCCTTCCTGCATGCTCATTGGTGTTTGGGCAGCATAAACTATCCTATTAGGGACCGGCAGGCTTTAGCCCGTCGCCTCATCAAAGGCCCACTTCCGGGCCTGCAAACACTGTCTCTTTCATTCCCTTCTCCCAGAGTGCGAGGATGTCTTCTGACCACTTGACGGTAACCTGATAGCATGCCTGGAGGTCATGCCTGGCACTGCTGCACAAAGGTAGGAGAATGTATGTGACTCAAAATTTTGCTACATCTTTCTTTGAATTAAATTGAAAAATTGAGCACATATTTTAAAATTGGACCGAAATATTCAAAATACAGCACATTTTTCACCATACTGACTGCACCTTCTTTGTGCTGCCCCACAGCTCTGTGAGGTAGCAAGGCTGGGATATTACTAATGGGGTGCATTCCATGCGGCCCTTGCAGCAATTTCAAAATGGCACCACATTTTCCGTGCTGTGAAAGTAGTCTGATTGCCTAACATTCTGCCTTGCTCCATGCCTATTGGTGTTTGAGCAACATAAACTATCCTATCGGGGACAAGCAGGCTTTAGCCAGCCCCCCCATCAAAGGCCCACCTTTTAAGGACCTGTCTGTTCCCCTGTCCATTGGCTGTCTGGGTCTGAGGGTCCCCTCCTACACTCTGCCGTCCACATGGAGGCTGATGAGATCTCTTCACGCTCTGGACACACTGTAAACATTGGATCATCTAACAGTTCTATGAAGGTCAGTTATCTCAACTAACTTTAATCGATCCTCTTCCATCGCACCTGGTACTGCCCCACCACTCATTCAATCGCATCTAAACTCCCGCTTATCTAGCCGTGCCAAGTGCTGCATGTGTGTTACCTTGCTCTGACAAAAATTCAAATCTAGCTGTGCCAAGTGCTCCATGTGTTTTATCTTGCTCTGACAAAAATGTGAATCTAGCTTTGGCTACTGGCTGTCGTCACTAACTGGTGCACTTCCCTCTGTCTACCCCCCTACCTTGTGGACCCCAGCCCAACCCCTCCTCCAAGTGCATCAGTGCTGAAGACTGGTAAGTGTCTCCCCCCCTCCCCTCCACTGCAGCCAACCATGTCACTATCTACCCCTCCTATCCTCTCCAATTGCTACACTATCTCCTATCCTTCTCCTATCACCAAATCTGTCCGGAAGAAACTTAAGAAGGACATACTGGGCTCCAACCCAGGCCTTCCTATTGCAGACAACTATGTCACGTCTTACGCCAGAAAGAATCTCACTGACCTCCTCTTCATCGTTGATGCACCTGACCTAGGGACTCACCACATGGTCTGCTTTCTCTCTCCTATCCCCTCTTCTCCCATTAATGGAGGCACTCACTGGGAAGTTCTCCTTGTCCTCTTTGCCATTTCCAGAGTCATCATTAATGTTTATATCAATGGAACCATCATGGTCCAGGGTCCTCAACCCAACCTTCTTCTCTTCAACATGCTCCTCCCTCACCTCTCTAACCTCACCTCTCCCTCCGTCCAGGCTCCCTTGCCCTCTGTGCCCTCCTTCTCCTCTTCAAAGGCTCCCTTGCTGTATGTGCCCTCCTCCTCCTCTGTACAGGTGCTCCTTCCTTACCGTACTGTCCCGGCTTCGTTGTCGGCCTTGGCTCGTTTGCCATCGTCCACTATCCCACTGGCCCTGTTGCCACCCCTGGGGGGACCACAGTCTCCTGTGCCCCCCCAAGGAAGACACTCAAAGATGGCAAGCTGCTCCACATTGCCACTCTCAACACTTCGCAATGCCGTTAAACATTCGGATGACATCTGCAACCTCCACAAACTCATGGATCTTGATGTACTCGCCATCACAGAGACATGGTTCAAGGAGAGCTCTGTCCCAAACTTTGACACACTCCTCCCTGAAGGCTATACAATCCTCTCTGTGCCTAGGCCTAAGAAAACAGGTGGGGGAGTGGCGCTTATCTTCCCAGAATGGATAACTGTGTCCATCTTCCCTACGCAGGCATACTCCTCCTTCGCGTGCCTAGTTTGCAAACTCTCTCCCCCATATCCTCTCTCATTATTGCCACCTTCTATCAGCCACCAGGTAAGGCCACTCTCTTCCTTTCGGAATGGGCTGATCTGGCATCCTCCCTACTCTTCTCCTCCTCTCAACTCCTCCTGATGGGTTATCTGAACATCCATATGGACTCATCTGACTCCTCAGGTCCTTTCCGCAACCTCTGCGACTCTCTCTCCCTCTCCATCCTACCCTCTCACTCCAGGCACACCGCGGGCCACACCTTGGATGCTCTCATCTCTACTGACATCCCTCTCTCTATCCTTCTCACTACCTCCCTGCATTGGACTGACCTCTCTTTTCTCTTCTCTCAGCACATCTGAAGCTCTCCTCTCCTCTTGCAGCAACACACCCTGCACAGCCACCCGGATTTAAAGTCACCAGATCCATGAAAAAAGTGACAGTCGCTGCCTTTGCCTCCACCTACTCTCATCCACCCATTCCTGCAGCTGACTCCCACCCTGACACAGCCCGCGCTAACCTCAATCTCTCCAAACCTTTTGACACTCTTGCCCCTGCCATGAGGGTCCGACTGAAGCCTTCCAAAAAGTGCAACTCTTGGTATGACTCCGACCTTGCCGCCCTTAAACGGAAGTGTCTGGCAGATGAGCAGAAATGGAACACGTCGGGCAAACCATCTGACAAACTGGCCTGCTGCCTTCTTCAAAGGTAACATTGACTCTGCATCCGATCTAAGAAACAAGTCTTTATTCAAGTCTGCATCTCCGCAGCTTCAAACAACACAGCTAAACTTTTCAAAGTCTGCAACGAACTGGCCAATCCTGCAGCAGCCTCTTCTTCTGTCACACCCACCTTTGCTTGGCCCTGCCTACACACTTCAGTGTAAAAACCCAAGACATCCTTTCCACCCTCTCTTCCACACCACAGCACACACTAACACTGGAGCCTCTCTTGCCCCCCCTCCACATACCCTCTCCTCTCTCTGAGGTCAACATACAAGTCCGATCAATGAATGTTTCATCCAAACAGGTGGACCCCGCCCCTCAAAAACCATTAAAGATAATATTAACTCCCTCACCCCAGCCTTAGCTGATCTCTGTAATCTCTCTGTTTCCACTGGATTTTTTCCTTTCCCAACTGCCCGTAAGCACTCCCTTGTGCACCCTCTGCTAAAAAAAACACTCTGCCGACGCCTCCATTCTGGCAAACTACCACCCTATCTCCATCACTCCTTTCCTGGGCAAACTCTTGGAGAAGTTGGCTATCTCCCAGCAGACCCTCCACACTGAATCTATTGGTTGCTTTCATGACCATCGTTCTGGCTTTAGAGCATCCAGAGGCACGGAAACTGCTCTTCTGAACACCCACGAAGACTTGCTCTCAAATCTTGACACTAACACTCCCTCTGTCCTCATTTTCCTTGACCTCTCTTCTGCCTTTGACATGGTTAACCACAACATCCTGATCGCACATCTCCATGACACCCTGGGAATCACAGGTCAGGCTTTGGCGTGGTTATCCTCCTTTCTCTCAGACTGCCCATCCCAGGTGAAACTCAGAGCCTTTCTCTCAACCTGTGGCGTTCGCCACAGATCTAGCCTATCCCCTGGTTCTTCAACATCTATATGGCTGCCCTGGCACATATAATTTCCACTTTCACCTCTAACTTCCAGTGTTACATGGATGACATGCAACTTTCCTTCAAGCTAACCTCAGCCGCCTCCTCCTCCTCGCTCATATCTGAATGTCTGTCCACTATTCAGTCCTGGTGTGCTACAAACAACCTCTGCCTTAATGCCAGTAAGACTGAGATTGTTTGCATTAGGACTTCTGCACCAGCTTTCTCACTTGCACTTTGGAAGTCCTCCCTTGGCCCTGCGCCCGCACCCACCTGTGTGGCAAGAAACCTGGGGGTCATTTTTTATTCCACCCTCTCCTTCGCCTCTCACATTTCGGACATCTCTAAAAAGTCCAACTATCAGCTACACCTCTTCAGAGGTACTCTACCTTTTCTCACTTTCCCCAGTGGCTCAATGTCTCCAAATCCCTGGTTCTCTATAGGCAGGATTATTGCAACAGCCTCTTCCTCAACCTTCCTTCTTCTGCCCTGCGCTCTCTGCAACTC
Source organism: Ambystoma mexicanum (assembly GCF_040938575.1). NCBI lineage: Eukaryota > Metazoa > Chordata > Amphibia > Caudata > Ambystomatidae > Ambystoma > Ambystoma mexicanum. The sequence continues at coordinate 1,541,752,007 of NC_090935.1, read as the reverse complement.
ATCCAGAACAGAATCGCAAGACGTACCCTTTGCTTCAAGCCCACGGACCAGATCTCTCTGGTGCTGAAATCCTTTCACTGGCTCCCCGTGGCTGCAAGGATCAAGTTCAAGACCCTGAAGGCTTTCTGGGCCTGCAAACTACCTACCTGCAATGCTGCCTACCTAAATACTGTCCCTCACCAGCCCTCCACTCATCTACCTACAACCTTCTGCGAGTGAGCCGGTTCTCCAAGCATAGATTTGGAGGGAGATCCCTATCCTCATCAGGTGCCTCCCTCTGGAATAGCCTCCCTACCGCCCTATGTCTTGAGCCCGATTTTCTCAAGTTCCGGAAACTCCTCAAGGCATTCCTCTTCTCCTCTTCCTTTTCTCTCTCTCTATGATATGATATGATATGATATGATATGATATGATATGATATGGCATTTATAACACACCTATACAGAAGTGGTTCAAGGCGTGACGAGGCAAGGAAGGGGGGACAGAGGGAAGACAGACAGCGATCCTGGGGGGAGGGGAAGAGGAAAGTGCATTGCATGGGATAAGAAAAAATAACAATAAAAGTACGGCCAGCAGGTGGCAAGTGCATGGGTAAGTGCAGATATCAGGTGTCAAGTGCTGGTACTGGGACTGTAGGGATCAAGAAAACAGTCTCCAAGTGCGGGGGTTGCCAGGAAGGCAGTGCAGGAGTGCGACTGGTGGGGGAGGGGACCTGGGCCCGAGATCAGAGGGTGGCCAGGTAACCAGTGTAGTTTCAGTGTCAGCCAAGGAGTCAGCAAGGAACAGGAGGAGAAAAAGCAGAAACAAAGAGAAAGGTTTTGAGGTGCTTCCAGAACCAAAGCTGATTCTCCTCAAGTTTCAGGTGGGTATGGAGGCTGTTCTAGAGGGACGGCCCAGCCGAGGAAAGAGATCTACCACCAACCCTTTGCTTGGAGAAGCGACTGACCCTGAGGGAGTTTGAGGCAGAAGAGCGAAGAGCTCAAGAATGAAGGTATTTAGGAAGAGAGAGTTGAAGGTATTGAGCTCCCAGGCCCCAGAAGGCCTTGTGGACAATGCAGAGGGTTTTGAACTTAATCCTCACGGCCACTGGGAGATTTCAGTCCTGGAGAGATATGATCCCTGGGCTTGAGGCCAAGGACAAGTCTTGCAGTCCTGTTCTGGATAAGTTGCAGAGGGTGGAGAGTAGAAGCAGGCAGATTTAGAAAGAGGCTGTTGTAATAGTCCAGCCTAGAGAGAAGCAGAGCTCTGGAGACAGTGAGCTTCTGCGGAGAAGGAGAGGAAATGCAGAATACCTCTGAGGAGGTGCAGCTGGTAGTGTGACTTCTTAGGGACATCAGATATGTGACCCCACCCAGCTAACCTATCCCCCCCGCTCTCTCCCTCTCTCCCTCCCCTTCCTTACAGCTTGTCAACTGGCCGCCTGGTGTACCTCAGAGTCTCACAGGTCCCTGGCACCCCGCCAGTCCTCCTTTGCACTTGCCTCAGGGCCTTAGACCCCATCCACACTTACTGCACTTGAGAATTAACAATAGAGAGTGGCTCGTTCTGCACTTAGCCCAGTCTCCACCGTACGGGTGCACTTTGACCCCCCCTGTGACGTGTGTACTTGCACGATCCTTATGCTCCATGCCTGAAGATCATCTGTCTGTTCTCGCTTGTCTTCTCCCCTTAATTGCACTGGTAAAACTGCAGAATCGAAGTCAGGCCTATTTGCTTCCCCAAACTGTTAAATGTATGCTACGCACTTACTCTGCCTGTACAGACAATTATCGCTCAGAATTTCAAGGTCTCTGAGCGACTGTTGTTTTTTCCCCTGTTCCCTTTGAGCACTTTGAAACACATGCCTGCGTATAGGCACTATATAAATAAACAATACCATACCAGGATAGTATGCTGTAATGCACCTAGAATATATTGTGAGGATAGCATGTATATTGTATTTTGAAGATATTATGAGGATAGAATGCTATAATGCACCTAGAAGAGTTTGTGAGGATAGCTTGTATATTGCACCTAGGTGATACGATGAAGATAGCATGCATATTCCACATAGAAGTTTTATCTGAAAAGAATATGCATTGCACTTCAATTATATTCCGAGGGTAGCAGGTATATTGCACTTAGAAGATTTTATGAAGGTAGCATGTGCAATGCACATGGACGATATTATGAGGATAGCATTTTATGAGAATAGCATGCCAGTGCATTTGGAAGATATTACGAACAAAGCATGTATACTGCAAATAGAATGTAGCCATTCAACTTTAACAACCCAGATACTTTTAGAATTTTCAAAATGTACCCAATCTGGGAATACATTAGAATGTGGTCAATGTATTCAAAGATATTGGCCTCCATGTTTATTAAATCTTAGCCGGAGGCACGGCCACTTCCATGCACACATGTGCTTTCACAAACAACTTGAATGACACTTTGCACATCACTTTTGTCATAGAAATACAGCTACCTTTCGCGACATAAATTCGAACTGTAGCAAAACACATAATGACTATCCTCTCACACGCACCCTCCAGCTTACCTCTCTAGGCTACCTCTCTCCACCCATTCACATGCCAGTTAGACATGGGTGGCTAGCAGGGACTTGGCCACCCCCTCATAACCTTGCATTGGCTTTAATGCACACACGCATACTAGCACCTCCTTTTATGTCCCATACTTTGGACTTCTGTCCCTCCAAGGGCGTTCAACTTACATCACTTTGGGACCATACCAATAGTGAAAGGCGCTATACAAATACGAAATGAAGTGAAAAATGGAGGATCAAAAATGACTGCTTTTAAAAGTACTTCTGCTTGCATAGTAACTGCTACACGTCATACTACTTTTAGCAGTGTACAATTCTATAATTAAAAATACCTCAATTACTAAGCGAGTGTACACAAAATAATTATATACTTTTTTAATTGACCTGCCTTCTGTCAAAATTATAAGAAACCTGCATATAACAATACAAAATCCAATCTTTCCTTCCCAACTATAACTTGATTTCTGTGTTGGAAAACACAATTCCAAGTAACGCCCATCACAAGTATATGGGGACATTCATGTATTTTACACATATTTACATGTTTGCAAAGTTGACAACATTCCTTCTTTTACATTTCCAAAAAACAAATTAAATCTAATCAAGAAAGCAAGCTCTTCCATTTCTAAAAAGTAAGTATATTAATGTGGTATATATGCCATTGTAATTTTCATAACATTACTATACTGTCTATTACCCTCATCTATTTTCACCTTCTAAAACTATCCATTCATACTATACTCTATAATACTTCCCACTTCCTCATCACATTGCTGCAATTACACTCTTCTCTGTTACAACTACACCACTCTTTCACATGCTATAACAGCAACACTCTGTAACCTATACCACTACAAATATGTTATCACAAAATTCCCATCACCTATACAACCTTCTTCTACAAACCAATTCCCAATTACAATTCATGTCATTTACCCAACACACCTCTTTCTTGTCCCAGTGCACCACAGATCTACAACCTCTCATTTTACAAATGTTGTGTCTCACACCTCCTATTACCTATACATCTATTACACGGCCACGGTAGTGGCCGTGTAGTTATGGTTAAGTTGCTGTTTCCATATGAAGAGCACTTTTTGGGCGGCTTATAACTCCGCTCCCCCTGGACGAATCCTCACCAAACTTTGCAAAAAAAAAAGAATATGGGCCACTCTGAATTGTTTTGCAAAGTTTGGAGATGTTTGGGCCAGGGGGGGCAAAGTTATAGGGGGGGTCCCAAAACGTCTTTTTTCCCATAGACTGAATGGAAGAAAAACTTTGCGCACGGCTACAGGTGAAACCGCTGGATGGAATTTGACGAAATCTGCGGCAGCTACAGGGGCTTGCTCCAGAAAGTGTGCTTTTGTAAATTTGGTCACCATCCGGGCAGTATGTTTCTTTATAATTATCAAAAAGTAGGTCTGAAATAATTAGTGATATCTATGTTCGCTCTGCGGTCACACTTCCCTGTTCGGTCGATGAACAAGATACCGATTGGCTAAGGGTCTGGCTTCATGACCGCGGACACGCAACGTCTCTGCCCATTGGCTGCTGCAAGACGTGTTCTGCGTCAGATGGTTTGGATGCACCCGACATCTTGGATCCGCGGAAAGCGGATCAACAACCAGCGTACACATGCTTTTTTCATGAAACTATTTTGCTGTGTCACAGAGCATTGGGAAAGGTTCAGACAGTAAGACATGGGTGATCAATGCATTTGTTCTTCGGTGCCATTATGTAATTTCTATGGACACCTTGTACGCACAGTAAATGTGGGGTGTAATATCGATAGCACTTCAGTGCATGTAGTGGGCAGGAAATTTGTAACTGTTGAAAGCACACGCGTATTGGTAGGCAACATTGAAATTGACAACATGCCGTGAATTTTTTCCAATGGCTATTATTATATTCATTAGTACGCCGCCATGGGTGGCACATGCTACGGTGGTTGTGGCCAGGTGCTACAGTCTCAAGATATGGGTGATCAATGCATTTGTTCTGGGGGTCGGGCGTCATTGTATAATTTCTATGGTACACTTATACCTACTTAATGACGCATGTTTTATGGCCTCCTTGTATGCACAGAAAATGAGGGGTCCAATAAGGGCAGTATTTCAGCCTGTGCAGTGCACGGGGGAGTTGTTACATTTGTAAGGACACGTGTGGTGTTAGGGAAAATTGAAATTGACAACATGCCGTGAATGCATTCTTTTTTCTAATGGCTATTATTATATTCATTAGTACGCCGCCATGGGTGGCACATGATACGGTGGTTGTGGCCAGGGCCTAGAGTCCTGGATGCATGGCCGTCGGCCAAAGGCCAAAGGCCTTACTTCCAAGACTGTAGGCCCTGGCCACAACCACTGCCGCATGTGTCACCCATGCATACACCCGTAGTGTTGTGTTTTGATTGTCAAGTTGTGGGGAGTGCGTGCAGTCTTGGGTGCATGGCCAAACGCAACCAAGAACAAAGTGGTAAGTACTAGACTTGGAAGACACTGCACACCCATCCCATGTAAGATCTACAGACATACAGCTAGGAGGGAAGCCTCTGGGCAGAGGTACTGAAGGATAACACACCTATAGAATAACCCCCACTACCACACATCACCGAGGTGGTTGTGTGGAGACCCTGCACTCTTGGGTGCATGGCTAAAGCCCATGCACGCAAGACTGAATTCATAAGTAGTGGACTTACAAGTCAATATGGGTGTGGTGGAATGTGCCAGTTGTGTTGATCCAGATTTGTGATACTCATTCATTTGTGTTGTTGTTATATCTTGTTTCCTTCATCTTTCCCATTAATGTTTTCTTTGTTGCCTTCCTGCCGATTTTTAATAACAGTTAGATACCTATAGGCGTATTCTACCTGTGCATTTGTTTCCAACGATCTGTGATAATCATTTATTTGTGTCATTCTTTCATCCTGTTGGGTAGTTAGATACCTGTGGGCGTATTATAACTGTTTGTAGTCTTTCACATACTTTGTTGACAATCTTGAAGTACACATTATTTCGTAAATTTTGTCTTCAAGAACATTAAATACGCATTTTTTAGGTTAGCTGGCAACCTCTGCTTTAGAGTAATGGTGCTATCATTACATTCAAACCATCCAGAATTCTTTTTAATGTATGCAGTATCTTGTTTCCTTCATCTTTCCCATTAATGTTTTCTTTGTTGCCTTCCTGCCGATTTCTAACAACAGTTAGATACCTATAGGCGTATTCTACCTGTGCATTTGTTTCCAACAATCTGGGATAATCATTTATTTGTGTCATTCTTACATCCTGTTGGGTCGTTAGATAACTGTGGGCGTATTCTAACTGTTTGCAGTCTTTCACATACTTTGTTGACAATCTTGAAGTACACATTTTTTCATACATTTTGGCTTCAAGAACATTAAATACGCATTTATTAGGTTAGCTGGCAACATCTGCTTTAGAGTAATGGTGCTATGATTACATTCAAACCATCCAGAATTCTTTTTAATGTATGCAGTGTAATGACCTGCATTGGTTGTAGCTCCTGCATGGTAGATTATTCCCCTCAGCGGGTGTGTGGTTCTGAACATAAACATTTATTTAAAAAAACACAAAATAATTTTTCTTGGTGACTTTGCAATTATTTTACAATTATTTTACAATGCTCTCGATAAGCACGAGAGTTATAGTCCATGGACAAGAGTGATTCTCTTCAGTGAAAATACCAGGTAAGTATCCGCCTCTGTTGTAATGAGGCACAAACACTGTATATAAGAGCACAAGCACAACTGATGGTAGAAATAGCCTATGGTTGAACAAGGTGCACCCCGGCCGGAGAGTAGTCCAGGGCGTGGTTAACACAGGGTGTACACAACATTTTCTACATAACATACACAGAAGGGGGTTAGACAGTTGTGTCACATGGGATCGAGACAGGTGTGTTTCGGCCAGATAGGGCTTGATTGCAGCCTATCTGTGTGTTGGCCTTCGTCAGGATAGGACACCAGTTGCGGTGTTGTCTATAGTATCTGCTGCTGAAATAGCAGTGGGGTGCTGTCTGCCATCCTAAATTGGTTAATGGTCACCGTGGGGTCCTCTGCGTGAGGTAACCACCTCACGTAGAGGACCCCACAGTGACGTCTGCACCAGCTGTTTTCACGATCTGGGACCCATATTGGCCCACATCCGGCGCACGGGACCCTGAGACGACTTCGGCATCTAGGAACCCACAGCCCACCGAAAGTGCATAACGCACCTGCAGTCCAGTAACCATTTTGGGACACCTTGTGTTAACCACGCCCTGGACTACTCTCCGTCCCGGGTGCACCTTGTTCAACCATAGGCTATTTCTACCATCAATTGTGCTTGTGCTCTTATATACAGTGTTTGTGCCTCATTACAACAGAGGCGGATACTTACCTGGTATTTTCACTGAAGAGAATCACTCTTGTCCGTGGTCTATAACTCTCGTGCTTATTGAGAGCATTGTAAAATAATTGTAAAATAATTGCAAAGTCACCAAGAAAAATTCTTTTGTGTTTTTTGAAATAAATGTTTATGTTCAAAACCACACACTCGCTGATAGGATCTCTCATCCTGATTATTTGTTGGTATTTATACATGTGCCCACCTGGGTATATCAGGACCCCGCCAGGCGCCCTAATTTTTTACTTGGTAGATTATTCCTACTGTTGTAAAGGTTTTCTTTCCAAGTGACACTTGACCATGTGTGAATCCAGTCAGTTTGCAGTTGATTTTGGTGCCATCTGCATTATAACGTAGAAGCATAAGTATTATGTAGGCACTATGTGATTTTATCAGTCAGGTGGAGCGATTATCTGAATTACAAATACTACATAATCTGCCATGGTTTGCATTTTGAACAAGTTGTTGAAATGGAATGCTCTCTCTATTTGGTATGGAAATATACACAAATCGCTCATTTGGGATTTCTTCCTGTATCACTTTGCTACAGAGAGTGCATGTATGTTTCCACATGTACGAAATTTGTAAGATTTCATTTACAGGTATGCTTTTGTTTTTCAATACTAATAATATGTATATTACAAATTCTTGTGGATCTTCTTGTGAGTTCATAGTGAATTTCACCATTCCAGCACAGTCATCCAATTGTTGCCTTACTCCATGAACACTGTATGTGTTGTCAGGATTGCTTGTTGCATTTCTATGCAGCACTAACATTTGCAAACACAATTGGTCTGTACTGTGCAGGTAAATATTGTTAACAATTGGTGGCAATTGAAATAGAATATTCATTGCTATATTTGCATAGCAACTTACCCCACTTTCATTTGTAAATTTGAATGGGCCAGCAAGTTCTGTATCTGAGTGCATTTTTCGGTTTTTCTGTTGCTTCTTTGCTGACGTGCCTGGTTTACATTCCCTAATAGGTTCTTCTATGTTTGCGGCAATTGATGAAACTTTAGCTTCTTTTCTTTTCTTTGCGGAATTTGCTGTTGCATTCTGTTGCATTTCTGTTTCATTTACTTTTCTTTTACCACGTTTCACTTTATCTGGAACAGGGTATTGTTTCAGATGAGGGGTGTACAGTGAACGCAATCTATTGTATTCTAGAATACAAGGAATATCAGCGTTCACTTTACTTGAATCAAAGTTTATTAGCACTAGCCGGTCAAGTGTACGTGAGCGTGATAATGCTACGTAGCTCATGCCTTCCTTAAACACTGTGTTTCCTATATCTATCCATGCTTTCCCTAGGGTAAGACCTTGGGATTTATGAATGGTAAGTGCATATGCAAGAGTTTGAGAACATTTCTCTCTAAGTACATACATGTCTTTGAAGAAAAGGAATCGAGCAATTGAGCGCCCTATCCTTTTCACTTCTGAAACTTTATCAAAGGGAATATTTACAAACTGAATGTTGCTATCAGGTGGGTATGATTGAAAGCCAACAACTGTGCCTAGTGCTCCATTAACAAGCCCTTGCTCTACGTCAAGGTTACGTTTAAGCATTACTCTACAATTTAATGATAATTTCAATATTATTTCCAACCCAGTTGGTTTGGAGATTGAATTTTCTAAACTATTTAGTCCTGTTGTGGCTTGTTCACACATGGGTACTGTCATACCATGTACGTCTAGTTTGTCTGTGGCGCTAATTTCTATTATTGCTTGCATTTCTTTCTTTAAGATTTTTTCATTGAATTTGAAACAGCTTGCAAGAGTTGGCATTAAGGCCACACAATTGATATTTTTGTGCGCTATTTGTTCCATAACATCAGTTGCACATGCATTATCGCTATGAAGTGCCTGTATATGCCAGTTTTTCAATACAGCTTGTGCTTCTTGCGATAATACACCAACTCTAATACTTTTTAAGATGTTGGCATAAGTGAGATCTGCAGATTGCTGCATGTTCTCAGTTAATTCTCTGTATTGGAAATGTTGCCAAAGGTTAACATTACCTATGCTACCAACAGTTTTCCGGCAGAGTTTGTGGCCTAAGGTTTTCAAAATTGGTTCACCTTTTACTGGTGTCAATTGTAGAAGATCTCCGAAAACGATAATGTATTTCCCTGCAAAGAGTTCTTTGTTATTATTTTTAAATACTTCTTGCAATCTGAGATGAATCAAAGCCAACATTAGGTTGGAGACCATGCTCACTTCATCTATTGGTAGCATTTTCATTTGTTTCAATACTCTAAGTAATTCCATTGCAGCTTCTGCAGAAAGTTTGTAGTAGTCTAATTCATTTTGATGCTCTACTGGAAGCAGTAGTAATCGGTGTAAAGTCACATTGCCTATGTTGTAGGCAGCTAAACCTGTGGGGGCTGTTACAACAGCTGACAGTTTGTTGTTTGTCAATTGTTGAAGGAAGTTGCTGATGATTTTGATTAAGAATGTTTTCCCTGATCCAGCTTCTCCACTGACATACAGCAGTATAGGTTTGTAATTTTGGGAGGTACATTCTTTATTTTCAAGTAGTATACCATGTACAATTTGATTTGTTACGTCTTCAAAAATGGTGCGCTGATCATTGTTAAGTTTTGCTTGTTGTACAGTTAAGTCTTCTATATCTTCTTGATACTGATACATGGTGTTTTCTACTTCTGCCATAGCTACTTCAGCCACATTTGCTAATAGTGATTGTCCTAATGATTCTTGACTTCCTGTTACAGAAGTTTGACTACTGTCGGAAGAGTCTTTATCTAGTTGGGCCTGAAGTTCTTCTTCCTGTTGCTGCTCATTGTGTAACATTGTTTTGTACTGCGTAAAGTTCACATCGGTGATAGTGCTTTAATTTGCTTTGAAAGCATCTTCTTAGCACTCATACTTATCTAGTATGTCTTCCTCTTTTCTCCATGGTTTGAAAAGTTGTAACAGAGACATGTAATATAGTTCTTTCTGTTGCGGAGTTTTTAATGACAATTTCACATGATTAATTAAGCTTTGTTTGTTAAGTTTCACTAAGCTCCCTTCACACTCGGTCACTCTATATCTACGTTTGCTTTCATCGGGTTGAGCATTATTTTTGTATGCAAGGTTTTGAGCTATGTGGTATAGACACAGACTTTCCAGAGTGGTACTCCTGTTCGGATGGTATGTGTCCAGTAAATTGTTTTTTAGAATGTCTTGGCTGTTGGGATCATTTCTGGCAATTGTTTCTATGTCCTCATATGATTTTAGCACTCTTTTTCTAGATTTTGCAGGACCAAGACTGAGCCATACTATGTTGTCTGATTTTCCATACAAAGCAGCGCCGGTTAAATGATCTGCTGCTTCATAGGCCCCACATTCTCTATGAGAGAGCATTTTTATGCCTAGGCTGTACAATTTCTGTGATAATTTTTTGTCTGATGCTAGGTCATCCCAGAGGTCTTGAAGCTCTGTTTTTTCTGCTTTTGTTAAGTAGGCTGTAACATATCGTGCAACAGCAGTTGAATTGTCTGCAATGTACTGCACATCTATGTTTGCATTCCATAATAGGGCAATGATTGCATTGTAATCATTGATATATTTTGATTCTTTGCTTCTTGTTATGTAATAGGCTTTTTTAGGTGATTTACCTTTAACACTATGTCGAACTGAAGACATGAAGTCGTTTACTGCACCTGTTTCTGTAACTGGTCTAGGGAACCCAAAGCGGCATTTGGTGTAGTATTTATATTTGTTTTTGTATTTGCGGCAACAATATGTGCCACATTTGTGTCTTTGAAATTGTAAAATCTGCCCATGCAGCTCACTATGTGTCTGTTGTGAAGGGATTTCACATGTGACATATTTTTGGATAAACTGCAAAACAGTGCTATCACTGTCGAGCCCAAATTTCGGTGCACCTTTGATCCATAACAGCATGTGAATATGTGGTGCTCCTCTCGCTTGATATTCTTTTCTCCAAAAGAAGTGTTGCACTTCTCTAAGGGGAGGAACAGTTTTATTGCAAATAAAGTGTAGCATTGCAATGAAACAATGATGGAAATATCTTGAGACATTAACTAGATCTAGAGAGCAAAGTTCTCCAGGTTTTAATATATCTATGTTGTTTTTGTTGCTGTTTGCTATGCGTTGGAACTCATGTAATTCTTCCCATGCATATTCTGCACAACTTAGCGTACCAAACCAAGTTGGTGGTCCAAGGTTTCTGATCATACAACGCACGTTTTCGTGCCGTCTGAGCCAGTATTCCTTTGTAGCACGCATGTTTGCAAACAAATTTGTTATACTTGATTGTAAAACCTCATCTTTTTCTTGTACTTTTTGTATTAACTGCGTAGCTGACATATTTTGAAAGTGCGTTCCAGATTTAAGAATGTGTGCAACTCCATAACATAGTGTTGCTAATTCACTTTCATAGAGTAGGTGGAATATGTATTCCACATTTTGTCTAAATCTGGGATCTTGCAAATACATTCGCAATGAGCGGTATTCTTATGCCCCAATCTGAGTTGGTCTATCATCGCATCATCCACCTTTGCCAGTAGGAAATAGCAGTGGAAAAGCATGTGCTTCTATACTTTTTTCCCAAATACTCATTGGTGACCCTTTGGTTTGTCGCATTTGGTAAGTTTCTAGTGCATCATCTATGCTTTCATTGGAATGCAATGGATGAATTGTGTAATGGTCCAAATGAGTGGATACTGTAGCTGAATCCAGAAGTTTAAATTGTCCAGTTTGTGATAGCTCTTGAATTATTTCAGTTGTTTGCCTGTAAGTCCACTAATTGTTGCCAATTTGTTTTGTCCTTTGTTGGTACTCCATTTACCAAGACTATTAAAGAAAGCTCTATTGAAAGTTGCACTCCTAGAGTGTGTACATTTTCCATTAGATCTAATGGCAAGTAAACTACTTTGCCACAAATGCCTTTCACCGATTCAGAGGAAGGTAATTTTACTGTTTTTGGATGAAGGCGTATAATTGCCTGAAATGGGTGAACTGTTTGAATTATTATGCTCTCATACAAATTGAGCTGTTGCAGGATTTTTGGTAATGGAAACAATTCCAAATTATTTGTAATAGCATGTGAAGGAGTGTGGTTGTTGTCTAATTTTGCTGTACAGTAAGTGCAACATATTAGGCGTTCAGTTTGTTTTCAGCTAAAAGGTAAAAAGCTAATTCAAACTATTTAGAGTTTCCATTGTTTTCTATTTTGTATGCTATGTCCACATTTTTTGTGTTTCTTTTGTAAAACATTCTGCGGCAACACACACACACATGGTTTGGTACTTCAGCCGATGACCTTTTAAATTTGACTATTTCTTTTCTGTATGTGTGTAATAGAAGGTTGCTATGTGCTGAATTGTCACTACTATGTTCTAAAACTGTTGCATTTTCTACGTGGCTCTCACTTCCAAAATACTTTTTCTGAATACGGTCCATTACTTCTTGTAAGTATTTGGGTGTACCTTGCAGAAGGTGTGTATTTAAATTGCGTAATTCTGAAGCTGGACTTTTTGCATAGTATATTTTATACACTATACACTATTTTATACTTATATTTGAATGATGTACTGATATTCTTTTGATATCATGGGAGGTACTTTTGCAAATAGGCCCAGAAATGCAGGCTAATGAATGTCCTTTTAGTCCTGTGTGTTTCCGCACTGCACAAATATCCATATTTTTCAGCACTTTCATTTTACTTTTGTCTTTACCTTTTACATATTGATTGAGGAACTGACGTAAAGATTTAAAAGCTTTGTTTGGATTGGCACACATTGCTGTGCATGGCCATTTATATACTGGACGGTGTGGTTATGCTGAATCGAGAGGTAATTCTGAGTTTTCAGGAGATAGTTTTGTAAGCAGTGTTTCTTGTTCCATGATGGTAGTATTGATTTTCTCATACCCTCATCCACTGCTATGAATGGCAATTGTGTTTGTTTGATTTTGTTTGTATGCTTCTTCATTAAAATATGGTTCTCTGGTTGTTGTGTGACTCCATTCACCACCACAAACTTGCAAGAAATTATTTTTGTTCACATTTCGTTTATTGCTGAGTTTCTTTTGTAGTTTGGTACTTAGTTTTGTTAGTGCTTTCATCCTATTTAATACTAATATGAACAACTTCCTTTTGAGGAGGATTGCACTGTCCACGAGTGCTTGTAGAATTAACTTTCTATGGTACGTTTTAAGGGGTGAGGATGATTTTGGTCCTCTTCTTAGTAGATTCTGAAGGACTCTGTGATGAAACATTTTTGCTAAAATACTTTTTTTTACTATGGGTTCTTCTTACACTATCAGGATTATTAGGAACATTGTTAGCTGTACTGGCAGCCGTTTTTTTGACAACACTTCTGTGTTTTGTGACACTTTTTGATGGAGGAGGTACAGTTTCGGTAGTTGAGACTTCCTTTATTATGTTACCCAACTGCATTAGCTGGTTTGTACCAAAATTCTCTACAAACTCTACAACAGGTGGATGCTTACATTGGGCACCTTTATTTTTCTTTGCTCTAATTCTGCATTCCTTTCTACAGAGTTGCTTTTTGGTAGACATTCTTTGGTGTCTGTTGAGAAAAAATATATACTTTGGTCTGTTGTCCAATGTATGTGTGCTGTGTGCATGTGTGCATAAGTCTGATGGGGAAGCTCTTTGTCATGGTGTGTCAACGCACAGTGAACTCTAACAATCATTTGGTAAGGCTACTTTACTATTTGTATACTACTACAATGTGCTTCAGATGAGAGTACAAAGTGGCCTACTTGTGACGAGAACCATTATTAATAACCGAAATGCCCAAAACTTGCTACAGCAACTTCTTTTTACAATCTACAATCTAACCTTCTAAAGATTACCTATGTTATTTTAGTACCAAACACACAGGGATTTGTCAGCCATTCTGCCTGTTATTCTTTGTTCAATAAATTGATATTTGTAGGTAGAATGGTTTACAAATCCATGCTTGCTTTGGTGCCCAAAATAAATAAATAACTCATGCAGCCTCTTTAAGGAGTGGTTACAATATAAAGGTTGTACTGTACTTACTTTTTTGTGCAAGATGACCAGGTTTCTTCGGATATGTCGTCTGCAGTGTAGATGCTGTTGATTCTCAGGAGAGTAGTCTTCACTGCGAATTAAAAAAAACCAAATCAATTACCTTGTGTGTTTGCAGCAGTGATGATACTGCAGACATTACTTGTGCTTCTTTCGTCAGAGGATTGAACTTTCATATTTCAACCCAGTGCACATGCACATTTCACTTCAAATGTCACTTTACTTTAGTACTTGCAATATGGTACTTGAAAGTCCTTCAAAATAACTAAATCTTTTAAGGGTATGGAAATGACTTGTTCTTTACAAAGTGTACTATGCATAGGAGAGAGGTTTGTAAGTGATAGGGCAAAGTACTAGATGGGGAAACATTTTGTACTTGTTAATGAAAAGCATGATGTCGAAAAATCGGGAGACCCTCAGAAGGAAATGTCAACACTACAATCGGGAGTGCTTACTATTCTTATATGATCACATTGCAAGTAGCATTACTGTAGGCCGTACAGAGTACAGAACTCCGACATTTTCACATACAAAATTGAGGTCTACCCTAAATAGGCATGCTTGCAAAGTATGTACAGGTTATGCGGAAGACAGTAAGCAGTCGTGCGTTTTGTGAATGACAAATTGGCAATCTTGCACTTTAAAGAGGGAGCGTTATTATGTATTCCCTATGGACATTTAGCTGCATTATTTTGTGTAATTTAAATCATAAGGCTTCCACATGTTCTCTGATTAAAATATACATACCTGTACTCTATACTGATGCATGTGGACATGTATGGAGCTGTACGTAGAAATTCGCAATCCTTGCACTTCCATTCAGAATCATCAACAGTAATTTTGAAGTGTGCAATGTTGATGACGGAGTTAAAATTAGCGATGTTCTATGTGATTGGTGGATGATTGTGCGACTGCGTAGTTGTGTCCAATGAGGGACTCGCTTTGGTACCGCCGTAGAAAGGGTGGAAGGACTGGGTAAAGGTTACGTGCCGCACGTAGGAAACGCTTGTCCGCTGGTAGGGCGTGTCACATACGGGTTTCTACAGCAAATCCTGCATGGAAAGGCGATTGTAGGCATACTGAAGATGGCAGAGGTGGAGAGGGTCAGGGTTTTGATGCTTGGAGACATTTTTGTGCAAGGCTTACAACACTATGCCGAGAGTAGGCATGTGGCACACCATTTCGATGTGCGAGGAGTGGAGGTGGTATGGAGGGCTGGCACTGATGCCAATGCTGCGGCAATTCTGCAAGTTTGCAGAGACATGCGTAGAATGACCACTCCTCATGTGGTTAGTTTGCACTACGGTGCTTGCCATTTGGGATACCTGACTTCCCGTACTTTGTTGGCAGATTTGGCACAGTTGGTTGAAGCACTCATGCCCATCTTCCCAATAACGAAAGTCATTTTTGTTTGCTTTACTCCCAAGAGTACAATGGAACAACACTTCTGTTTTCTGTCCAGATCAAAGCATCGGGAGGTGTATCATCAATTGCGGCATGCGTGCATTCATGCTACGAGTTGGTATGTTTTTTTTGTAGCCACGATAACATTGTTCCAAGCAATGCGCATTACTTTGAAGGAGATGGTGTTGCGCTATCTTCTTTGGGAAATACGATGTTCTTTTGGAACGTAAGGCTTGCTTTAGAGAAGGTTCTGTAATCTTTGCAAGAGTAAAGCAAGGACAAAAAATACAAAAGAATACATAAAATACCAGATGTCTGTACGGTATCTGGCCAAAAAAAAAAAAAGTCTCTTTCCAGAGTCTACCTTAAAGGGGAAAAAGGGGAATAGTACTTTAATGTACCGTTGTCACGCTCTGATCCTGTACATGTCCACGAACATGCCGGTAGTTAGCAGCCAGCACATATCACCACCGGGGATTCAAGGGTGGAGACGCATGTAAATGAGAATGAGCGGAGCTAGGGATTGGTCCATGAAGTTCAGTAGGTGTGTTCTGACCGACGTACTTTAGTAAGACCGTATTCTCGCCAACAGGAGACCACACAGCCATGGCTTTCCATGCTCGAAAACAGATTATCTGGATTTGGGAGACTCATGGATACATTGGTTGAAGGTGCATGCAGAAAGCTGCAGTTTATCTACAAATCTCGGATTTCTACATGCGGAAGTGCACTGATATGGTGTGCGTGGCATGAGATGGCTGGACTTGGTACCTCTTTGTGTTACTTTACTGAAAGAGCGTCCTCCAGATATACTGATCATTCATTGTGGAGGAAACAGTTTAGGCCATGTATCTGGAATTTCTATGCAATTTGCAATGAAGGAAGGACTCGCGAAGCTCATGGGCATGTTTCCAAATTGTCAAATACTTTTTCCCCGTATTGCCCTAAGACAAATATGGCTGCGTTCTTCTGCGTTTGGTCCACAAATGGAGAAAGCGAGACGCAATGTGAATAAGGCTCTGTGTGCATTTTTAAGAGATGTTGGCATGTCCTCTTTCCACAATGAAAACATTTTATTTCGCAGCACTTTCATTTTCCACAGAGATGGAGTCCACCTCACATATGCTGGCAATCAGATTTTTCTTCGCACTAACCTATCTGACAATCCGTTTTCCCCAATCCACTGTTTTTGACCCACACAACACACCACGGAAAGGCTCTTTTCAGAGCCGCCACTTACTCCCAACGTACACTTTATTGCGTTTGCTCCACTTACACCCCCCCTTTTTTCCTCTATGACTGTCCGCAAACTTTTTCAGAACTCTGCAGGGGTCTACGGCATCACTTCATAGTTCTATTGTTGTACAGAAAAAGGTGGCTCTGAAAAGAGCCTTTTGTGTAATTTTTGTTGTTTTTACGTTCATTGCTTAACAGCACACGGCACACTAGGAGAAGAGGCAAAAGGAGGGTAATGAAGGGACACCAGCCACGGGGATAAAAAAGGGCAACTGAACTGAGAAAGATTTAGGGTGAGTTTTATTTAGGTAAGGAGATGTTCTGGTGCTTGGTGACTGCAGCCTCAAAAGCACTTCGAAAACTCTCCCCCCTACAGAGTACTGTGTCACAAACGTGCACACTACTGTCAGCTTTGAAAGATAAGGGTCAACAGTATTGCAAATGGCTTGTGAGGCAGCTGGAAGGAGGCGCTCCCCCAGAGAAGTGTCTCTTGTGGTGGGAGGATCGGATACCGAGGATGCTGTGGAGGAACTCAAACGACTACACTCTTCACATGGCACCACCTTGCGAATGTCTGCAGTGTGGAACGAAGTGAGGTATCGCTTCATGGTTGTCGTACCAAAACTGTACGCTCCAAATCTCCCGCGACTCAACACCATCTCGCACTGGTTACACTTCACCAGGTTCGCACGTGCTTTTGGTACTTTCCCATAAACGGAAAACAACTGCCACACCCATGACTCCCGCCGAGTGCTCCTAGTGCGGAGTTCCTCCACTTCATTCTCTTACTCCTCTACTTCCTCGATCTCTACATCCTCACCCATATATCTCTCTGCACGCCCTTGGTGAGGTGGTGGTGGTGGCGGATTTGGGGGTGGTGCAGAGGCTAATGACCCAACAGCAGCCATGGAAGCCATACCGATTAGATTCCTTTTGGTCACTACAGCAGTAAAGGCAACACACCTCAATCTGCGATAGCTAGAAGGACAAGGAAGATGCGCTCGGGGGTGTGGCCTTTTGCCTTTTGTAGGGGTGCAGGGGTGTGCCTCGTCACCGTCTTCATCCCTACAAAATGGTTCACAATTTTTACACAGCAAGTCCTGAGGTGGCCTCTTGTCTGGGATGTGTGAAATTAAATTTTTACACTCTACAATACTTTGCCTTGTGTCTACAAGTTAATTTGTATTGTTGCGGAAGCACACCAACCGCGGAAATTAGTCCCCACACTCAGCGTAGGTGTGGTCACATGATGACGTCCTCAACACATCCGCCCCAGTAATGAAAGTCCCCTGGACAGCAAATGCAAAGTATCAAACGTGCGCATGCGCTCAAGTGTCCTACGGACAGTGTTCGGGTTCTCAAACTACTTCAAAGTGCGACACAAGTGAGATGGACAGTTAGGAACAGGCACGCTGTTCGCAATACGTACGTTTCTACTGCCCATGTGCACGCATGCTATGTTCACTGTACGGACAGTTCCAGTGTCCTTAGGACAGCTCCATTTTGTTTGCCTATGAACTTGCCGGCCACCGTGCCTGTTCTACAGACGGCACCATTTTGGCTGCGCCTGATACGGCCCGATATACTGTCCTTCACAGACTCCCATTTTCCTCATTTACATCCATTTCGGACATCTGGTGTGTTCTACGAACATGTATTATCTTGTTTCCAAGCGGTACACCGAGGCAGTATATCCTTTGGACACCCCTTTCTGTTTATGTACGCACAATTTCAACAGATGGTGCAGTCACACATCACATCCATCTTACCTGACATTAGACAGCACCCACATTCCATTCCTTGCTGATAGGTCGAACAGGCGCGCTGTTCGCAAACATTTTACATTTAAAAAAAAAAAAAATTCTACACACAATCACTTTCTCTACAACTACTGTACAAAAATATTTCAAACACGCAGACACACACATCATTTGAAAGAAATACCGGGGGAAGCGGACACTGAAACCAATATGGGGGAATTAGGATTCAACACGGGCTGGTTATGAGGAGAAAATTTGTGAGGGGAAGAAGGGATGGATATTTCGTCAAAACGTCTATTTTCCTGTTCAAGGTTTGGGGGATGGTTCACTAGGGAATGTAGAAGCAGGGCAGGTGCAGGTGGGGCAATGATAGCAAACTTTTCCTCTCACACAGTCCTCCACAAACTCCTGTAAACTTTGAAAATTGTCGTTCAATATGTCCATTTTCTGCTTTATCCTTTTTATCCTGGCTTCTTCTGTCTCGTTAGTTGCCCTTTCTTCTTTTCTTTCCTGGTCTGTTCAAACAAAAAAAAAACATAAGTTGAATGCCTCTAAAATACTAGTCACTATTTTGCATATGCAGAGCACTCTGTACCATTATTTTCGCTGTCTTCAGACATTTCCCCATGCGGGAAATACTCCTCCAGCCACTCCAAAGTACTAGCCATTTCTTAGTCAAAACAACAGAAAGAAATTATTTCTGCACCACATACCACAAAAAAACATCACCCATATAAAAAAATGACCTGCACTCACTCTGTTGCTGTAATGTCCCTTTGTCCTACTGTGTCTGTCCAGTGTTGTTCCAGGCTGCCGAGTTTCTATGAAGTCATTACGCTGGAGGCATCCTTTCTTTTTTATGGTACCATCCACTTTATACTACATGGTTATTAAATGTGTCATTTTCTTGTCCCAGCTTCAGGTTTCCATATTTACGTATTACTACTTATAATATCTTTATGTCCTTCTTCTACGTTGCACATTTTTTGTGTAAGACAATAGTACATTTTCAGCTATTCCCCGCCTCTTTGGGTAATGTTGATCCTGTCCAAACTGTTCGGCAAACAGGCGCTCAGTCCGTCCCTTTCCAATATCAATAGGGAGGGGGTTCTGTATGTTCTATGTTAAATGGATGCCAAGTACGTAGATTATACTACATATCTCTCAAAATCACATGATTACAGTGTATATTCTGCTCAACTTCATTGCCACAATTTCATGCTTAAGTTCCACCTTCCAAAAACCTATACAATTAAATACAAAAAAAAACGTTGTTACGGGGGATGTTATGCTTAAGTTGCCCTCCCAAAAACCAGTGAAATTCACTACAAAAAAAACGTTGTTGAGGGGACGTTATGGTTAAGTTGCCCTCCCAAAAACCAGTGCCATTCACTACATAAAAGAACTTTGTTGAGGGGACGTTATGGTTAAGTTGCCCTAACAAAAACCTGTACACTTCACTAAAAAAAACTTTCCTCCTCCCCTTTATGCTTCAAATTAAAACCGAAAAACCCCTGAAATTCGCCAGTTATGGTAAAGGAAGCCCCCAACTCTGCCACCACCCCTGTGCACTGCTAACACTAACACCCAGGCCATGAAAGATGTCATCTCAAATGTGAATGCTGACATCAATGACGACATCACTTGTTTAGCCCCTTTCTTTTTCTTCCCTGCCATACATATATATGTTCATTCAGTAAAAAAAGTTCACTAAAGGAATGTTATACTTCACAGTGCAACCAAACACCACTGCACATTCCCCCATTATGATATTTGTGATGTCATCTTTGATGTCCTGGGTGTTAGTCTTAGCAATGCACGTAGATGATGCAAGTTATGGTTGCTTAGCTTACGCTCACGAGCCGATCTTAATAAAAAATATTCATTTTATTTATTAGGGCGTGAAACTATTTGCTAGCAAGGATAGTGCAACAGAGTATGTTAACTTATTCCCACTAACTCACCCTCTCTCCTCTGCCTTTTTCAGAGCCGTCTGAGTGCCGGGGGACCACTTTGGCAGTGATAGTGCGCAGTACAAAACAATATGCCACATTGAACGAACAAGTACAACTTAACCGGGCTTTAATGCCACGCTATTGTTATTATATTCCGGTATAAAATAATCTAAAGGGTTACTTACATTATATTGGCATTTTCCATTGTCTATGCGTAATGCAGTCCCTAAATATGACTCCGTCTGTGCCAACGATCTTTCTCATAGTGATATAATATATAAAAGCGGTTTAGTTTCAGAAATGTCATCCTTATCGTCTCTTACATTTTGGCACCCCTCCTTCAAAAGAAGTCTTTTGGCATGATCCCTGTCTGTCAAGGTCAAAAAACAATAGAACCTTATAGTGTGAGTCGTGGGCCACTCCGGCCCGCGAGCAAAAAATGGAAGCAGCTGACCTTCCCTGTGAACGAGCATAAATTCTTAATTTGCAACATTCTGTGTAAAGCCATCCCTGAGAAATTGCTTTTTACACTCCATCTTTGTATATTGTCTGCGTGCTAATGAAAAAAGTTTGTTAAAGGGAGTTTATGGTTAACTTGCGCTACTAAAAACCTATGAAATTCAGTAAAAAAACTTTGTTAACGGGACATTATGGTTAAGTTGCGCTACTAAAAACCTATGAAATTCAGTAAAAAAACTTTGTTAACGGGACGTTATGGTTAAGTTGCGCAACTAAAAACCTATGAAATTCAGTGAAAAAACTTTGTTAAAGGGACGTTATGGTTCCAAGTAAAACCGAAAAACCCCTGAAATTCCCCAGTTATTGTAAGCTAAGCAACCATAACTCACGCCACCACTGTGCACTGCTAAGTCTAACACCCAGGACATCAAAGATGACATCACAAATGTCATTGATGACATCACTGATGACAACATGTGCATTTACCTTTCATGAAAAGTCTGTACAAGGGATTCTTAGTGTAATGTTAATAAAAAAAGTTTCAAAGCTTATTGGAATAAATATCAAGTGCTAATCAGTGCATTAAGCTATGCATTGATATAAATAGCATTCTATTATTAACTTCAATCCAGTATACTAAGGTACTCATGTAGAAACATAGGCATTGTGTGCAGCATACATGATGGTGGTGCAATATTCATAAGCTTGCCATGTTGAATAGTGAAATGATAACTGTGTTCATATTAGAGTTTTGCGTACAGTGAAACTTGTGATAAGTAGGTAATAAAACCCACTTACTACATAATTGCATTATTATAGACAAATCACAAAGAGACAACACCACATACAAATTCGAATATATACAAGGGAATTGAAGTAAGAAAAAGAAACAGCAATAGTAGCAGAAAGTGTTCATAACCTAACTGATTACCTTTATGCAGAGAAATGATTGCTCTGTTTCAAAGCTGTAACTTACCCTATCTATATATATCACATGATGTGTCTGGACTCTAAGGAAAATAGTGTGAGTACAACATATACAAATATGAGCATATACAGGGAAAGTACAGTAATAAAAAACATCAAAAGTATCAGAAAGTGCTGATAAATCTACTGATAATTTTAATGCACAAAAAGGATTGCTGTCTTTCAAGGTTGTGTCTTCCCCTATGTATATGTTTCATATGATATGACTGGACCATAAGGGAATTATTCTAAGAACATACTTGAAGGATAAGTCTACAAATATAGTAATTTACAATTTTTAGTTCCTGACTGTTACTGAAGAAAATCATGTGGCCTAGATACGTCAGGAAAGGAAAAAAGGGGGAGTCAGACATGTGATGTCATCAATGACATTTGTGATGTCATCTTTGATGTCCTGGGTGTTAGGCTTAGCAGTGCATGGTGGTGGCGCGAGTTATGGTTGCTTAGTTTACCATAACTGGCGAATTTCAGGGGTTTTTCGGTTTTACTTGGAACCATAACGTCCCTTTAACAAAGTTTTTTCACTGAATTTCATAGGTTTTTAGTTGCGCAACTTAACCATAACGTCCCGTTAACAACGTTTTTTTACTGAATATATATATATATATATATATATATATATATATATACACACACCTACAACTTTTGAGGAAGACATCACCTCATTAATAGCTGAAAACTCTAAACCTTCAGCACAAATGATCATCCTGGGTGATTTCAACCTTGGGTACAATGACCCCAATGACTCCCCAGCCTCCTCCTTAGCTAATGCTTTAGTCGAGCATGGCTTCACACAACTCAGCGTTCAACCTACCCACCAAATAGGTAGAACCATCAACTGGGTAGCTGCCCTCAATTGCAACATGACTTGCAAAGCCCCCCAACCTCTCGCCTGGACCGACCACCATCTCATCCCATTAGATATTAATATCAACAACCCAGACCCAAAAAAGTGACCTACTGCACCAGCCTGTCTGACCAGGAATAAGCGTAACATCACTGCTGAAGCCTTAATATCTTTGGTCCTCCCCTCCCTCAACACACTTCCGGCCACTGCCGACATCAACCTATTGGTCACACCTACATTGATTCCATGACCAATGCAATTGATACCATTGCCCCATTGAAATTGCGCAAAGGAAAACCGAGAGCCCACTTGAACTCCTGGTACACCACTGAACTCAAACTATTGAGAAAAAAGATAGCTAAGTTAGAAGCGCTCTGGAAAGCGGCACCTTCTGCGGAAAATAAAACCAATCTTTCGAATATCTACTCCTTACACAAAAATGAGATAATTTGCACAAAAAAAGAAGCCTACAACGTCAGGATAAATCAGGCATGGACCTGCACCAGAGAACTCTTCAATATCCTAAAGGAATTAGAAAACCCTAATCCACCTACAGATACCTGCACAAAAGACAAACCCTGGTGCAGCAGTATCCAGAATGCCCTTGCGAATAAAACTACAGGACTCCAAACTAAAATAGAATGTAAACGACAACAAGTAACCAGTAGCAAGCCTACCAGCCCTATTACACCACCGCCCATTGACACCAATCTAGGTTTTACATTCAAAAGGGTCACTCCACTAGAAGTACAAACAATTATAGCCTCTCTAAAACCATCTAATTGCAAAGGGGACATTTGCCCTGCCCAGTTTATAAAAGAGGCAGCCAGAGATTTATCCCCCTTCATCACCAAACTAATAAACCTATCCTTCACCTCCAACTCAGTCCCTAGTAATTTGAAATAATCATGGATACTCCCATTGCTAAAAAACAATCACTAGAACCAACCATACCCACCAATTATAGACCCATCACCACGGTCCCATTCTTGCTAAAAATCCTTGACAGATTTGCCTACCTGCAAATTCAGGACCACCTTGAGACAAACCAACTGCTAGGAATACGTCAATCTGGCTTTAGACCTCAACATGGAACAGAAACGTCCCTTGTTGACCTCAAAAGTCAGATTGATGAAATCAAAGACAAAGGTAACGCCGCCACCCTACTCCTTTTAGACCTGTCAGCAGCCTTCGACTTGGTCGATCACCAAATCCTGTGCAACCACTTATCTTCCGCTGCTCACTTCTCCTCCTCTGCTGTCATGTGGATACAATCCTTCCTGGCTAACAGAACCATGAGGGTTTTCTCACCAGTAGCGGCAGCTGACCCCATCCCTATTACATGTGGTGTCCCACAAGGCTCATGTGTTTCGCCCACTTTGTACAATATATTGACAAAACCACTCTTTGACAAACTGGACCATCTGGATGTCACCTACCCCAAATATGCCAATGACACCCAGATACTCCTTACCCTTTCAGGTAACTACAATACTGACGTCATCTGGATTAATGACATCTTTACCATCATTCAGGCATGGATGGCCACACACGGCCTCTGCTTGAATGATGAGAAAACTGAACTTCTCTTTGGCGGCTCACCCAATAACCTTTTGAAACTTAGCCCTTACTACAACAGCATCATCATCGATGGCAATACTATTCCCATTGTTAAAAGTGTGAAAACCCTCGGCTTTTATCTTGATGCCAACACTAACCTCTCCAAACAACTTAACATGACCGCTTCAGCCATTGCCTACATTGGCAAGCTGATCAGGGCCTGCAGACCTTTCTTGTCCTCTGATAGCTGCCTCACGATGGCCAGGGCTCTTATACAGTCTAAACTGGACTACTGTAATAACCTATACCTAGGCACAAACCAATCCATTATTAATAAACTACAGGTACTCCAAAACAATGCGCTACAAGCAGCATTAAACATCCCAAGGCGTGACCATATCTCCACCACTAGAAACTTATGTAAATGGCTCTCCGTAAAACAAACAATTGACCTAAAAACTATTTGCCTCACATACAAAGCCTTAAACCACCCAGCCCCTCCTTATCTCACCAATAAATTTACTTTGAAATCTGTTGCCAGAACCACTAGATCTTCCAACACATTATGCCTTACAGTGCCCAGATTCTCCTTTAAAAGAGCTGGAGGATCCAGTTTCACGGTCCTTGCTTCGCAACTCTGGAATACCCTACCATTTAACATCAAATCCATCGAGTCCTTTCAGTCATTTAGGAAACAGGTCATCAGTTGGTTACTGAATAGAACCTAGCATTTATCACCTTCCTCCTTCTATGTTTGATGCTACTGCCATGTGTTTTTGCCCGTAATTGTGTTTTTCTAATCACAAATTGTATAATGTATAATTGTAAACCTATATAATGTACTTTGCAACCTTGTACCGAAGCGCCCTTTTACCTCTGGGTCTGGAGCGCTATACTAAATAAATAAATAAACAAACAAACATCTCGCTTCCTCATGTTATTTCCAAAATTCAATGTATATAATTTCGCCAACGTTATTGTTCTGCATCCCAGTACCCAACATGAATCGATATCATCATGCTAACATCACTCTCCCTCATGTCACTACACTAACAACAATGCATGAACTCATTGCTTTATTTCATCCTTCCTCATACCATTACTGAAATCACACTCTTTTATATTACGCCCACACTCCTCTTCCTCACACCATTGCACCCGAGGTCTAACAACCTCTCACTCTACAAATGTTTTAGCCTACAGATCCCATTCGACTTCCATGTCCTACTTCCCAATTATAATCTATATCAATATACGCATAGTCCTCTTCATCATCTTAGTAAACCAGAGGTCTACAACTTGCCTCTGTAAAATTGTTTTGGCTTACAGTCCCCATTACCTGTACATCCTTCTTCCTCATACTACTACCCAATCATAACCCAGATCATTACTCCAACACCTCCCATCCTCATCCCAGTACCAAATTTGAATCGTTATAATTATCTATACACCACTCTTCCTCATCCCTATGAATCTTACCCCTACCTGGGATTGGATTCGAAATTGATGTCTTACCTAACTATGACCTGATAATTACACAAAAAAAGAAGCAAGCCAAGATGCTCACCCTCCAGGCATGGAAATTTGCAAAAGCCTTGCAGGATATAGTATGGCCGGCATTGTAAAATTGTATCAACAATGCTTCATACCTGCCATACTGTACAGCCTGGAAGCATTAGGCATGCAGGCACTGAACTGGCTCAACATTCTAGAGGGTCATTACTGGCGAACAGTATTAGGACTCGGGCCCTCTTGCCCCATGCAATATCTGAGGCTAGAACTGGGCCTAACCTCGCTGAGGGGAATGGCCCTGCGTGCTCGGGGTACCTTTTACTTGAAATGATGTGCCTCACCAGTATGTAAACTCCTTGTTCTGGCAGGTAGCAACTATGAACTAGAAAAGGTCCCGCGTGGCAGCAATTTGAAACAACTTAATAAATCCCTTTTTCTAGAGATAGGTTGGATATATGGCACGCAGAGAACTAGACCATACACCCACCTGAAAAAGTCATTTGATCACAAGCTAAATCGCTGGGATTGGTGTGAAAACTACACCCACTTAGAAAAGCTGAAAGGTTATGAGTCAGTAGCCCACGTAGTCCACAGATAGAGGAGGATACAACCTTACCTGCTCTTGTGCCCGGACCCGGACGTAAGGGACTTTGTCCTAAGGCTATGCATTAACCAATTGCAGGTCCTTGCTGCCACAGGTCCCCGCCTGGGTATAGCACCCAAGGACAGGAATTGCCATATCTGTCAGAGAGCCGATTGCCTGGAGACCACCAGACATGTGCTAACTGCATGTCCCAAATTGGGCCTGTTGTACATGTGCATGCTGGGAAAGCTGATGCATAGCCTGGACGCTATCACTGGAGACTCTTTTTGGGACTATTTTCTCAATACAGATACCATCTCATCCCAGCTTGCACTGTTCAGAGTTTGGACATGTGAGGGGTCTCCTGTTGAATTAATCCTTCAAGAGACCGGACATGGCACTCCTACTTGTGTTGTCTAAGCTCCCTCGAAGTGGGGCAACACATTACAGGTCGGGACATAGGCCCCATACCTTGCTCTGTCAGAGAACCAGTTAGCCTGAGTACAGGCCGATAGACCGGTCTTGGATAGCCTGGACCCTGTGGATCACTGGTGGGGGGTTGACGCATCAACAGTAGCATTAATTGTGTACTCACTGTATATTTAGTTCCAGTCAGTCCCATTACCTGATTCAATTCTTAATTCTTAACTTTTAATCTGTGATTTTATTTTATCTTATCTTATTATTGTATGTTTCTACTCTTAATATCCTTTGTAATGTTTAATGTTTGTTACGTGGTTATGTTTGTGTAAAGTTCAAATTTGGACTAAATCACAATAAATTATTATTATATTCATCCCTGTACAGTAATATCAATCTAAATTATTACTTCCACCTTCATCTTCATCATCCAATTACTTAATATTAATCCATATCACCATCTAAACAGGCATAATGCATATTCCACTTTTTAATATCAACACAAATCTTTATCATACAACCCTCCTACAACATTAGAGTACACACTTTCCTTTCTCCAACAGATACAAAAGAATGCCTACTGTAGCTAAGAGAAGGTGATGAAACCCCATTTTGTATAGGCACTGGATCTGTGAGAGTTTCACTAAAGTCCTTTTGGCATCGGCAAATGATCAGTCCAGACACTTGGTTGTGCATGTAGACTTGATTTTGATGGCTCGAAGTTGCCAGTGGTCATCAAAGCACGTGCATGGCTTGTTCACTTGAGGAAAGCCAACACATGTTTTGACCGAAGGTCTTTATCAAGGCCGTGCTGGTAGTGGTAAAATGACAGTGTATGTGTGTGACACATGAGTTTCAGTGAAAGTTGACGACGCAACATGTTAGGATACATTGGTAGTTCGTAAAATGACATACCTGGTTCATATATACAGCGTGATTGGGTGCGGTGGGTGTTGTTGTGACAGTTAAATGCATTAATAAATTAGGGTCCAAACAGGAAATAATTCATGTTGTATAGGCCTCATGGGTTACATATCACAGCGAAATCGAATTTGCACCAAGGAAGAAAAGAAGGGATAGAAGATGGTTAGTTTGGGTGATCTCCTTATTGGTGATCTAATTGTTTAATGATTTAGAATCTTACCAAAGAATTATAGCATTCGCTGTCATTGAATAAGGATGCTGGATAACCACTGGAAAGAATAAGAATGGACAAGTATGTTCTCATAATAATAGCCAATATGAGCAACATGGTTGGAGCTGTTATGCAACTGGGAGGTGTGGGAGTGGGTGATGAAATTTGGGTGTGCCAGGCTTGATATTGGGGGCCACGTGTGGAAGGGCATGTGTATGCTATGGGTACAATGGAGGGGATTCAGTATGCCACTTTTCTAAAATACCGTCCAGATCATGTAGGAGAGAGGTGTTTGTGATGTGACTGCTGCTAGAGCATTATTTTAAGTGTTTTAATACAGCATTGATTTTACTACTTTTTTAGATTGTTAATATTTCTTGCTCTTAATCAGATGGTCAGGACCTATTTTTCAATTGCACCTAATTTGTACTCAGATTCTGTTTCTTGTCCTACTCCTCGTTGAAGGTGCGATTTGAATCAGAGTTTTGCTCCGCACGCACGTAAACCAGTGAAAGAACTAAAACCCCCAGTTGGATTGTAGTTCTATTCTCTGTCAAATCTCATCCCCTGATGCGAAAGCGCCGGCGCGAATGGGACCAGCCAGTCTGTGGCGGTCCATGTTAGGCAGAATCCTGGGCAGTGCCCTTAGGGACCACTACACAAGATTAAGACTACAGGTGGTAGTACAATTTCACCTTTGGTACGAGCCTGTACTACACAGTTAGAGTGGTAGCAGTAGTGGAGCAGCCAGACTTATCTCAAGAGCAAATGAGCAGTAGTAGAGATTACACAAAGGACTACAATTACTGTGATTCAAGCAAACACTGACTCAAGGTTTCTGGTTAAAAAGTAAAAGTACATTTATTCTTTAGACCATCTGTTCACAAAACACGTCACTTCTATTAAATTAAAACCATACTTCAAATACTCTACACACAACCGATTCCCTTTGTGCAGAACAATTCAAGGTAAGTACCTTTGGATTTGACAGACCGGTGTTATGAAACAAAGATGTCACCAGGGATTAGTTATCACGCGATCACTTTTTGACAGTAATGACAGTTCGGTCTTACGAAAGAGAATCGTAACCGTGCGAAGAAATGTTACCGTAGTCAAACACACTTAGCATATTGAAATACACAATTGAGTTGGGGATAAAAATCATAGGCAATACTTTTGTCAAGGCAGAAAGAATCAAGAGACACTTTCTAATACGCAGATAAAAGTCACTAAGCCTGCGCCAGGGTCAATGTTACAGGGGTCCTGTTGTCGAGGATGACAAGGTTAGAACAGTGCATGATTCGAGCTTTGCCAGGAGTACTTAGATATTGTCAAAAGGGAAGCAAAAGTTATAAGAGGGAAGGAACATAAGGACAAGCCTTTGGTGAGGAGAAAAGGGTTCACCCTAGTTCCTCGAAGTTGGACACAGTACCTTATTCATATGAAAAAGATCTGGTGCCACGGCAGTTGTTCCTGGTAGTTCCTGCAGACTCACGGTTCCTGAAGCTTCAGTCGTGGGGACAAGGAGGAGGACGTCTGGAGCGATCTGCACTACCCAGGAATGAAGCCAGGAGCAGTAAAAGCAACAATGAATAAAAGGTGCACTCCTTTAAAACAGGAGAGGCTCTTCAGATGGCTATCCAGGCCACCACAGCTGTGTGCAGCGATTTCGACCAAGAAGAGGATTCTCTGCCCGTGGGAGGTGAGCTGATTGATCCGACCAAGCTCAAGGGAAGAAGACTCCGGACTGGATCTTCTCTTGTCGTTGAGGGGTAGATGGCTCAGGACTGCAGCAGGACTTCACCGGGACTCGGGAGTTGCAGCAGCCGTCTTCTTGTCCGCTTCTCTTCGGTTCTTTGCAGTTCCAGTGGTGACTCTGACTTCCAGCTCATGAGTCCTGCCTTTGGTGCCAAAATCCTCCATTCACAAAGCCTGGCTGTCAATCACTCAGCAGCGGGGTTGTCCGGCCCGGACAACCACCTCAGCCAATCAAGACAGAGTGTGACTTGGGTTTCCAAGGAGACCCTGTGCAGGGGGTGACTACACCTCTCCCTCACATTCAGCCCACCTAGACACCCAGACGCCAAAGGAGGGCTTCTGGACAGAAGCCCAGCAAAGGTCAGCAAGCAAAGGAGGCAAACCTCGCAAAGTAAAACACAAAAAGGACTTTAACAAAAAGAAATGGTGATAAAACCCAACTGGAGCCAAAATATAAAGTATTTGGTCAAGCGGATTTAAGTTTGAGGCTAATATAATAGCCTAAAACAGTACCACATTTATAGAGTATAATCGTGGTAGAAAAGTTAGGGTAGATACCACTGCCACCAGCCAAGTCTTAGTGTTAAGAGAGCAAAATAAAGCTCAGAGAGGCATAGACAAAAAGGGATAGGAACGAACCCTTTCCAATACTCCATGTATGATGGGGTGTACTGGGTCTGTATTTTTAAATGACTACATAAAGCAAATGGCATCTTTACCTGTTTCTAGGGAACAGTAGTCAGCCTCAGAAAAATGGAGTCAGAGAGAAGTCTCAAAAACGACCCTATGTCACTGCACGGAAGTTGCTGTGTAACACACACAAAAGTGGGGCTCATGGAGTGGTGTAGCTCCAGAGCCCAAGATCACACAAACAGTAGAAATACCCATGGCAAAACACATGTCTTAGTGGGAAAAAGGGCTCACACTCTTACCAGGTGGAAAACATAAACTCCAGAAATCCAGCAAAGCTGCTGAGGGACTCACTAGGTGAGGGACATTTGCCATAAATGAGAATTCTCCCTAACAGTCCGTGCCGGGATGTGCGAGTGCGGCCACGTCTGCTGTCCAGTGCTGTGACATGGGCATTTCGGAGGTGCTTGCCGCGATCGAGGCTGCTCAAAGTAAGTCCCTCTCCCTAACACTGGTTATGCAGGACAGAGACATTTCTCTTCCTACAATGTCACGGTTAACCAAACCACACGTCTCCATGTTTCTTACACAGACACTGGGGAAATATCCCACTCCTCCAAAAATGTTTTACCTATTGTGGGGACGAAGGCCTCACCTGATGCAGTTATTGAAACTTGTGAGAAGGAATCTCTGCCTATTAGGACTACAAAGGCTCCTGATGTAAAGGGGGATGGTATAAAAACCGATTGTGGGATCTTTAATAAATTATATCATAACTCGCATATGGAACCTGAAGAATGGAAGCCCAATACATTGGGTTTTCAACCTTTATTACAAACTCATGACATTGATGATCAGCAACATACCATAACTATGAAACAAAAGTTTGCTCAAGGAATTAAATCTCCCATTCAGCCCACGGCTGTAGCTCTGTTGAACCTAGCCCTTCTAAACACCAGATCTCTGGTAAAACACACACTGGATGTGGAGGACTTTATTTTGGAGCATAACATCGACATCTTGTGTATCACAGAGACCTGGTTATCATAAGCAAATGGGCCTATCATTGAGAAAGTAACCCCGCCGGGCTACATGTTTTTTGGGAAACACCGAAAAAACTGACCGGGTGGTGGCGTTGCCATTATTTGTAAAGGAGAATTCAAAATGTATGAGACCAAAATAGATTGTGAGGGATGCGACAATCTGCACACCAAGATTATCCCTAACCACATTTGTAGTGTGAACTTTGTGGTTCTCTATAGGCCACCATGAGAGCCCAACAATGTTGATGAGGATCTTATAAATGTTCAAAATTTGATGCAGAAGATTCATTCTGCTGTAATATTATTGGGAGACCTAACTCTTTGGAAAGGCAACTCCAAAGATAAAAAAGCTGTGGAATTGGAGAAATTGCTTAAAAATAATAACATTATTGTGCACAACAATGTTTCGAATCACATAAAGGGGAACATCCTTGATTGGATGGCTAGCAGTAATATTTCATTGACAGGGATCACGACCACACCTTGTATGTGGTCTGATCACTCGGTCATCTCAGGTCAAATACAACTTCCCCACTTACCAAGGCAACAACATGAACCACTACGTAAAGTTACAAATAGGAACTACCGGGCTATTACAGCGGTCAACTTGTCTGAATGCATGGGCGCTCTTATGACTAGAACTAGGATTTCGGACCATCCCGACATACTCATAGAACAATACAACAGGGACATGATAACACTGTTAGACAGAGTTGCACCTATGAAATCCAAAAGTACTAGAAAGGCCTCCAATCATCAAAAAAGGTTTGTGCCTGATCTGGCTAAATTAAAAGCCAGTAAGAGACACGCAGAGAACATTTGGCTCAAAGATAAAAACACGGAAAATAAAGTGGCTTGGAAGCTTCTAGAAAAAAAATACAAAGACAAAATTACTGAAACCAAGCTCAGCTGCTATAATGACCAGATAGAAAGGGCCGGGGATAAAACCAAGGAAATGTTACATCTCTTTAGATCTTGGGAAAAAAACAGAGTGCTAAACCAGATTATTAATCCCACACAGGATGATTGTACGAAAATCCAGAAGGCCTTCTCGGATAAACTGCGGTGTGCCCAAAATAAAATCCGTTTCAGAGTTGGAGGGACTGAAATCCGACATGGATACCGCTACTACGGGGAATGAATGTGCCAGTAATGTGGCAGACTTCTCTTCCCTTAATAGAGAAGACCTAAAGCAGGACTCATCCTCTCCTGGTTTCCACTTTTCTGAGATATCAGTTGCAGAAACCATAAATATTAAGAAAGCGATGAATCCAACCAGTTGCCCTGGGGACCTCCTCCTTTCTAAGATAATTTTGAACCTCCAGGATATTTGTGCACCCTACCTATGTAGATTCATCAACGCGTCCTTCAGTCATTGCATAATTCCGCAAGCAATTAAAGCTGTGGCAGTGACTCCTTTACTGAAGAAAGTAGGTTTGGATCCAAAAGATACCGCAAACCTTCGACCCATCACAAACACCTTCTTCTTCCTGAAATTGATCAATAAAGTAGCCACGACTCAGTTACAATCGCATACGGAAAACTATGGCCTGCTGCATGGAAAATAATCAGTTCTCCGTTGTTTTCATGGCACTGAGAGTGGCCTGATCGATCTCCAGACCCAGATGCTGACCATAATAGAAAAAAGTAGATCAGGGTTGCTGGTACTATTGAACTTGTCAGCAGCCTTTGATATGCTAGACCACAAGATCATATTGGAACGGTTGTCAGATACAGGGGCAAAGGAGGCGGTAAACTGGATGAAATCATTCCTGGAAGACAGAAGATCGAGGGTGTATTGGGGAGACTTTTTCTCTGTGGTGGAGACCACATTTTGTGGAGTCCCCTAGGGGGCTTGTTTATCCCCTCTACTTTTTAATATCTATGTAGTATCCTTTTGTAGAGAGTTGGAAGGATTGGGACTCTTGTTTATGAATTACACAGATGACCACTAATTGGTTATGTCTGAACGCCGGTAAGACTGAACTAATGATAGATGGGTCAAGAAAGTCAAGGTACAGTGTGGATCCCGCCTTTGCCACCTTTTTGGTCGAGGGTAGCCGGATAGCAGTAGCTATCAAAGTGAACATTTTAGGCATGTATATGGAAGCCACTTTGAACGCAGGCGCACACGTAGATGCCATTGTAAAAAGCACTAACTACTATTTGAGAGTTTTAAGACAGGTGGCGCCTATGATTGCCAAAGACAAATGGGCCACGTTGGTTAGGGGTGTTATACTCCCTTGCCTAGATTATTGTAACACTCTTCTGGGTGGTGCCAGTAAGGAAGACATCTTTAGGCTACAGAAAATTCAGAATTCTGCTGTTCACATTGTCTATGGTATGATGTGAAACGAACCTACTACTACAGCCATGAAGGAATTACACTGGTTACCAATGTCAGCCAGGATCTCCTTCCAATTGTTTACCCTCTGTCACAAGTGTATCTACGGATCTGCCCCCAGCTATCTCAAGAAAAAGGTTCTTATATATCAGCTAACCAGAGATCTTCGATCTGCAACCGCCCACAACCTTAGAGTGGGTCGTGCTAAGAGAGCAGGTGGAAATGGACGTTCTTTTCCAGTCCTGCTGGCATGTGCATGGAATGAGCTGCCCCAAGCACTATGAAAGGAGGAAAATCCCCTAGCTTTTAGAAAATCCATAACGACCACACTGTTCATGTAACTTGCCTGGTTGCAGGTCTGTGCCTATTTTAGAAGCTCCTAGGACGCCCTAGGGCTTTGGTGCTATATAAATCCAATAACATAACATAACATGTACATATCTGGTTTACACAGCCACTTGCCACACATTTAATGCCTCCAGTGGTCCCCATGGTGAATCACCACCCCTGTGTCACCAACTATGCATTCCCCTCATGGGGACCAGCACATATCGCACCGTGCCCACTACAGTCCAAATTTATCCAACAGCCATGATACACTTCCGTGCGGACACAACTACTCTAAACGTGCGTAGCCCTCCCAGTCCTCCACAATTAGTTGGCCCCTGCCACCTTACTGGATCCCCTCCACTGAATCCACAGCATACACATGCCCATCCACAAGTGGCCACCGATTTCCAGTCTGGCACACCCAAATTCCAACACCCACTCCCACACTACCCGGCTGCATACCAGCTCCAACCATATTGCTCATTGGCTATTATTCTGATCACATACCTGTCCATTCATATTCTTTCCAGTGGCTATCCAGCATCCTTATTCATGGACAAGTAATGCGATAATTCTTTGATAAGATTCTCAATCATTAAACAATTAGATCACCAATTAGGAGATCACCCAAGCTAACCATCTTCTATCCCTTCTTTTCTTCCTTGATATGAATTCGTTTTCGCTATGATATGTAACCCATAGGGTGTATACAACACCTAATTTATTAATGAATTTAACTGTCATGACACCACCCACTGCACCTAATCACACTGTATATATGAACCATGCATGTCATTTTACGAACTACCAATGTATCCTAACATGTTGCATCGTCAACTTTCACTGAAACTCACCATGTCACCCACATACACTGTCACCCTACAACTAACAGCAAAGCCTTGATAAAGACCTACGGTCAAACACGTGTTGGCTTTCCACAAGTGAATAAGCACTACACGTGCCTTGATAACCACTGGCAACTTCGTGCCAATAAAATCAAGACTATATGCACATCCAAGTGTCTGGACTGATAACTTACTGATGCCAAACGGACTTTAGTGAAACGCTCACAGATCCAGTGCCTATAAAAACGGGGTTTCATCACCTTCTCTTACCTTCGCACAAGGGAACATATGAGTTTGTTCCACTGATACCCTGTATCTGGCAGCAGGAGAACATACGGCCTTGGAACCATATCAGTGCAGGTATCCGCTGTACCTTTAGCTCAAAGCACTAATGCCTACTAAAACTAAACTCTGTGGAAACAAAAAAAATATCAAGCAGATAAAAAGAAAGTAAAGTCATATGCTCACCATCTGCTTAAACAATTTATAGAAAACTTAAAAGCAAAAGAACAAGTAACTCTGCTCTTGCAGAGTACACCAACAGTCAAAACTAAAAAAAGTATTGCTCCAGCTTCAAAAAAGCAAAGTAACCAAATACTTAGTAAACAAATTAAAACTAACAATGAACCCCAAACTATATCTAGCAATGCCAATGTAATCACAATAAAACATTAAAAAAAAATCAATCTTACACAAAATGTTCTACCAGAGAGTCCTTAGCAATCTTATAAAGAAATCTGAGAAGTCACGTTCCTCACTTCAAAACTACTAAGGATAACTGGTGCTGGAAATCCTGATTAACAGCACATTCAAACTAAATGGAAAACTATTTATATTAGTTTTAAACAGAATGAAACCAATAACTAAATTAATTTAAAAAATGCAAAAAAACTTCAGAACATGTGCAATGTCAACATAGATAACCTTTGCAACTTATGTGCTGGTGAATGGTTTCACACCAGTAGCAGAGAACCGTACTTCAATAAAGACCATAAAACCAACAACAAACAAACCCAATTGCCATAGATACTAACAGAAGAGGCTATGAAATAGTAGGAGACATCATTATGGCCAAACAAACCTTATTTGAAAAATCTTCCCCAACAAATTTTCAACCAAATGTTGGTCAAGTACACACAGCTCGTCCAGTGTAAACATGGGCATGCAGTTCAATATGCAATATGTGTCCACAGTCGTTACAAATGTTTCAGACACTTTCTCAATGAATACATTAAAATAAAAAACAAAAGTAGAATCCACAATTTACAAAACATGGACTCCTGTACAGTGTGCATCCACACTGGACTACGAGGGCATTCATTAGCCTGCATTTCAAGAGTATCTTGTAAAAGCACCTTTCATCAAACACATATATAAGAAATACATCATTCGAAAATGTGCAACCGTGTGCATAAATTATACATTGCAAAAAGACCCGCTCTAGAACTACAAAAACTCAATGACAGTCTCTGAAATGGAACAGCACAAGAAGTGCTCCGACAAATACAAGATATACAAAGTAAATATTTTGGAACTGAATAAGAATTGAAAAACAAACACAATTAACTTACAAAATATTAACCAACAACTTTCAAACAACCTTTTTACAAACACGGACAAAAAAAGCAATAGCAGTTTCAAAATACTTCTGCTGAAATTCCAGACAAAGTATGTGTCTGTTGTCGCAGAACTTTCTATAAATAGAATACAAACATTGTAGATATGTACTACAAGATATAAGACAATGAGGAATCACAGTAGTTCCAATTGGCCTTGTATCTAACAGCAGAAAATAAATACAAGATAACCGATTCTGTAATAATTTGCAAAAACTGCAATAATAAGCTTGATGATAACCAAATGCCATCTCGAGCTATCAATTATAACTCAGAAATATTTCCTCTTCCAAATGCCCTCCAGCAACTTAATCTATATGGGAGTAACATAATTGAAACAGTTCACCCATTCCAAGCAGTAATACTGCTGCAGCCCAGCAATACCATATTGCTTCCATCAGAATTACTCCGAGGCATTAGTGGCAAGGAAGTATATACCATTAGACCTTAATGAAAATGTGGAAAGACTGGGAGTAGAGCGACCAGTATATCAATCTTTGATTTACTGATTAATGGCGTTCCAACAGAAGACAATCAAATATGGAAACAACTAGTCTACTTGAACACAGTTAAAGAAGCCCTGGTGTACCTAAAACAGAACAATGAATACTTCAAAGAGATAATCAAAGAGAAGAATTTAAAAGAAACAATACAAATATATGACAATACACCACAAACTTGTCAATTTGAACATGTTGATCCAATTACTATGGACAACATCCTCGACCAGTATACAATTCACCCACTATAATGCAGAGACACCAGGGAAGTTGCATTAGAAACGTTCACATTGTCAATCCAAAGGTTCTCCAATGAGTATATGGGGAAACAGATTGGAAGTACATTGTTTTCCACTATTCCTCCTTGCAGGAAAAGGAGGAAGACATGATGAAAGACCCATAAAAATAAGTGCATCAGAATATCTTTCTCTACAAATGTATTCTGAAGATCCAAGATACCGGCAAAGTGTTGAATACATTTTCCATCTCGTGTTTGAAAGCAAACTTGCAACTATGTTATGGAGTTGTACACACACGTCCAGTGTAAACATGGGCATGCAGATCAATATGCAATATGTGTCAACCTTCATTCAAATGTTTAGGACACTTTCTCAATGAATGCATTAAAATAAAAGACACAAGTAGAATCCACATTTTACAAAACATGGATTCCTGTACAGTGTGCATCCACACTGGACTACGAGGACATTCATTAGCCTGCATTGCAAGATCATCTTGTAAAAACACCTTTCATCACATAAATATATTAGAAACACATCATTCTACAATGCGCAACCATGTGCATAAATGATACAGTGTAAAAAGTCCTGCTCTAAAACTACAAAAACTCAATGCCAGTCTCTGAAATGGAACAGCACAAGAAGTGCTGAGACAAATACAAGATATACAAAGTAAATATTTTGGAACTGAATAAGAATTGAAAAACAAACACAATTAACTTAGAAAATATTAACCAACAACTTTCAAACAACCTTTTTACAAACACTTACAAAAAAAGCAATAGATGTTTCAAAATACTTCTGCTGAAATTCCAGACAAAGTATGTGTCTGTTGTCACAGAACTTTCTGTAAAAAAAATACAAAAATTGTAGATATGTACTACAAGATATAAGACAATGAGGAATCACAATAGTTCCAATTGGCCTTGTAGCTAACAGCAGAAAATAAATACAACATAACCGATCCCTTAAAAGTTTGCAATAACTGCAATAATAAGCTTGATGATAACCAAATTCCAAATCGAGCTAAAAATGATAATGAGAAATATTTCCTCTTCCAAATGCTCTCCAACAACTTAATCTATATGAGAGTAACATCAAACAAACAGTACACCCATTCCAAGCAGTAATACTGCTGCAGCCCAGGATTGCCAAATTGATTCCAAAAGAATTACTCAAAGGCATTAGTGGCAAGGTGGTATATACCATTAGACCTTAATGTAAATGTGGAAGGACTGGGAGTAGGGTGACCGGTACATAAATCTTTGATTTTCCTAATTAATGGTGTTCCAACAGAAGACTATCAAATATGGCAACAACTAGTTGACTGAACAATGTTAAAGAAGCCCTGGTGTATCTAAAACAGAACAATGAATACTACAAAGAGATAATCAAAGAGGAGCATTTAAAAGAAACAATACAAATATATGATGATGCACCACAAACTGGTTAATTTGAACATGTTGATCCTATTACTATGGACAACATCCTCGACCATTATACAATTCATCCACTACAATGCAGAGACACCTTGGAAGTTGCATTAGAAACATATCAAATGCATCAATCCAAAGGTTCTCCAATGAGTATATGAGGAAATAGTTTAGAAGATCATTGTTTTCCACTTCTCTTCCCTGCAGGAAAAGGAGGAAGACATGATGAAAGACCCATAAAATCAGTGCATCATAATATCTTTCTCTACGAATGTATTCTGAAGATCCAAGATACCGAAAAAATGTTGAATACATTTTCCATCTCTTGTTTGAAAGCAAGCTAGCAGCTATGTTATGGAGTTGTACACACACACCACAAAAATAACTCACATTTGAAACTTGTCAGCTAGTGAACTCCTTCAAAAGTTAAAGACAAAGATGAAGTGTTGGAGTCAAGGATTACAAATCTCTTGTCTTACGCATGGTACAAAGGAATACTGGTTCCGATGTTATGAGGATGTTCGCTGCATGTTACGGAAGCTACCCCACCCCCACATGGTTTGTTACTCTCAGTTGCATGAGATGACATACATGCCTCAAACCAAAACAAAGAAGGAATAGACATACAAAGTGTAGAAGAACTATGTTCTCTCGATCCTGTAAATGTCTCCAGATAATTGCACCATTGTTGTATTGCCATGTTACACTTCATCTGTAATAAAAAGTGCCCTCCACTTGGAGAAGAACACTTATTTTGGAGGAAAGAATATCAGTCCAAAGGAGCACCACACATCTACATGCTTTTGTGAATTCAAATTTTTCCATAATGTTGCCATGACAGCGATGACTCTATTTAAATATGTATTGAAAAGTATATTACCTGTGACATCCCTTCAGAAGACATATATAATGGCCCAGGGACACAAATCCTATATTTCCAAAGACATAAATGTGGTAAATACTGCCAACATCGATACAGAAACAAAGGGAAATACTTCGACAAATTTAATTTTGGATTCCCTAGACCAGTTTGTACCAAAGGTCAAGTAAATAGTTTCATGTCTTCTGTTAGGCACAGTGTGAAAGGTTAATCTCCTAAAAACACCTACAAAATTAAAAAAGAGATGAAGCATCCAAGTAAATCAATGATTACACTCCTAACATTGCACTCTTGTGGAATACTAACATAGACATTCTATACATTGCAGACAATGCAGCTGCAGTTGTAAGTATGCCCAACATGCAACACCCTAATTACTCGAGGGGTTTAGTAATTACTTATGTTCGCATCAGCCAGGCAGCAGGTTGCCTTGCTGGTAGTTAACGTGGCAGAGCAGAAAACAGTATTCAATATTACTTATCAGCCTGTCATTTGCTGCAACTTATTATAAGTCTGATCGATGATGACTTGTATTAGATTTTGTGTTTTCGACTCCTCTATAGTACACTGCTGGGCCAAGTTTAGCAGCCAGCGCAACTATTCCGTCCTAGAGAAAGAATTATTAGCCAACAAACAGGCCTGTCTGGAGTGGCGCCATTTGTTCCAAGGGGCTGCTCATAGTTTTTTGATATGCATGGACCACCGGAATCTGCGCGTCTTTCAGCAGATGGAATGCACGAATTCCCGCCACGCCCGTTGGGTGTATTTCTTCTCTCAGTACGGTTTCCAGATAACATACCTTCCAGGCACTGAAAACAAGGTGGCAGATGCATTGTCCCGCAGCCACGGAGAAGACACTGGACTCTATCAAGGCCAGGAATGGATACTTCCCCAGTTGGAGATCATCTCTGCAGTAACTCCGTTTCTGCAAGAACCTATACTACAGTACAACCTGCCATTCATTAAGTCAGATGACAGATTACAATGCAGTTCCAAGGACGGCCTTTACGACTGTGGGAATGCATTGTACCTTCCTTCTGATTCTCTCCGAACTCAAGTCATCTCATGGTGTCATTATTCACCTCTGGCAGGGCATACCGGAATCAAGAAGACTCAAGAGCTAGAAGGCAGACGTTTTTGGTGGCCTTCCCTAAGGAAGGATATTACTAGGTATGTGCTCACCTGTCCAATCTGCACAGCTAGCAAGACGACAACCGCCAACCCAATAGGTCTGCTGCACAACCTTCTTTACCTAGCCGTCCATGAGAACAGATCTCTACGGACTTTACTGTGGATCTCCCGTAATCACGTAGAATGAGACTCTTACAGCAAGTTGGCTCACTTCTCAGCCTTCTCTCATCTCCATTCAGCTCCTGAAACTGCATCAATCTTTTTACGGGATGTGGTTCGCCTTCACGGATTACCAAGAACAATAGTGGCTGACAGAGGCACGCAATTCACCTCTAAGTTTTGGTCCTCTTTGTGCCAACAGTTAGGAATACACCAAGCCCTCTCATCTGGATATCATCCACAGAGTAACAGACAATCAGAGAGACTCAACACCGGACTGGAACAATACCTTAGATGCTTCTGCAACAAGGAGCAAGACGACTAGGCATCCTTCCTTCCACAAGCAGAGTTCGCCTATGATAACACCATACACTCTTCCATCAGAATGAGCCTGTTCTATTGTATGTATAGTTACCATCCGCAGCACCTTCTGTGGGCTGGCATAACTACTACCAGTTCACCTACTATCGACAGCCTCCTCACTGATTTGAAGAAGGTACGCAGTCAAGTCCTTGGAAGCGCGTATACAAGAACACAAGAGATGGGCAGACCGTAGCAGGAGGGCTAATCCTGACTGCAGTCCGGGAGAGCTTGTGTGGCTTTCGACCAAGTTCCTTCCCAGGTGGGTCCATGCAGGCAAATTTGCTCCTTGTTTTATTGGACCTTTCCTATAGAAGCACAAATCAATCCAGTGGCCTTCAGACTACGATTACCGAATAGCCTTCACCGGATGCACCCAGTGTTTCATACCTCTTTACTCAAGGAACACAAGGAGGACCCTTATTAAAGAAGGGTAAAAATGGTAAGGACTGCTGGACCTAGCATTCCAGAGGAGTATGAGGTCTCCTATTTGGTGGATTCACGGTACCGGAGGGTTGTAGTTCAGTATCTTGAGCACTTGAAGGGGAACTCAACAGAGGAGAGAACATGAAAACCCAGGAGTCACATC
This sequence comes from Ambystoma mexicanum, assembly GCF_040938575.1. Lineage (NCBI taxonomy): Eukaryota > Metazoa > Chordata > Amphibia > Caudata > Ambystomatidae > Ambystoma > Ambystoma mexicanum. Next base: position 1,541,710,290 of record NC_090935.1, on the reverse strand, counting down.
CATGCACGCAGACTAATATGTAGGTTTCATCTGCTACACCCGGGCAAACCAGGAGGCCTCCGAAGGGAAGAGGGTATACTTCCAGGCTTCGCCCTTGGAAGCTGTGGCAAGTTTGGAAACACTAGTGGATTCTCTGCTGGAAACAGAGGATGCAGTCTAGTCCTCTACTAAGAAGGCCGCCGTGTATATATCTTTGTTCCACTCCCACCGGAACAGCGCATTGTATCCATCCACCTTCTTGGACAGCACTGCTATGTGTTCACAGTCTCCTTGCCTTTCTATCCCGCTTTGGATCCCTTTGTGCTTCGTTTGACTTCTTCGGTTCTGCCTCGTGGAGCGCTGCAGTTTGCTTGCCCTCACTAATTCTTTTCTGTCACTTATTTCCTTTTTCTTTCCTTTCTTCGTTGGAGATACTTTTTGTTCTTATTATTATTATTTCCTTGTTCGCACGTATTATTACTGCTGCTTCTACTTTCCTAGTTTGCTTACCTGAATCTACTTTTCTGCATCCTCGTGTTCACCCTGCTACTGCGACTAGTGCTCTCTCTGCCTCTTTCCGATCACTGTGATTCTACAGCCTGGTCCCCCGTAAACGGTGATCGCTACCTCTGCTACTGCTATTCTTTCTCGTGCAGGTATTGCATTTCCTCTCTTGTCCTGCTTGCTGATCTTCCATCCTGTGGTTGCTGCCACATGAGCCTCTTAACATCTACTGCAAGAATTCTATGCTCAGGCTCACTTTGGCAACTCTGTGTTGCTGGACACTCATTATTGAAGGACTACCACTTCCAGCATACTTTAGTACGGAACCCACATATCACAGACTTTATGTCATTTGCGGAAAAACATACAACCTACAAGCCTCACTACCTTTCATCAGCCAGAAAGACTCTTGGTGTTGGACTATCATCACATCTACCAGGGTTTTTTGTTGCCAACCAGCTTTTTCCCTGATCTGGGGGTTTGGCTCCTCGTAGCGCTCTGAGATTTGGTACCTAATCCGGTCAAAGTGGTCTCTAAGGGAGCCAGACCCTACTTACACAAAAAGGACAAAAGACAAAAGGAGAGGAAGGATCTAGACTCTAGAAGGACATGAAGGAAGAAATCTCCAGACCCCAAGGACAGCTCCTCTGAAGGTCAAGGTTCGGAGGAGGTTCGGGACAGTAACCCTCATCTGACACCTTGCTCGGCTCTTTTGGTCCCATAGTGCGAGGAAAGATTGTAATTTTGTTTGCCTGGTTTCACCCCCAGAGCCGTTGTGTGCCTCCCCGTCCCCATCAAGTGTTGATAGTGGAGATTTCTGCCTCCCAGACCTCCCACTCAGCCTGATTGGATATCGGATTCCATCTACTGCAATGAGGGGTTAGGCCTCGAGTTTGCCACCTTCTTCAGCTCTTTTGGTCCCATAGCACGAGGAAAGGTTGTATTTGGTGCCATGCTCCGTAATCCACTCTCATTTGTAGTTTTGTTTGCCTGGTTTCACCCCTCGAGCTGCCGTGTGCCTCCCCATCCCCACCGAGTGTTGATAGTGGAGATTGCCACCTCCCGTACCTCCCCCTGAGTCTAATTGGTTGATCCCACCTCTTTGACACAAGACCACTGATTGGATCCTGGGGTCCCCTAAAGTCATCACTGTAGGGCAGCCCTTGCCAGTTGCAGCCCCAAGGCAAAGAGCCCCAAGGCAAAGGGCAAATACCCAAGAAACACCCCCGAGAAGTGTCTGCAGGTGTCCACAGGGGAAGCAGGCTGCCACCCACTAATAAGCATAAGCGCCATTCACTGCCAACTAACCCAAGCCCGCACATATACACCTAAAGAGAGCCCATTGTGCCCCCTAACCCCTCTACCTGATCCCCACCCCACACTTAGCTCAACCTACAGGTAAAACAGTGCTCGGCAGCTCAGACACGACTGCAGCGCGAAGCCCTGCTTATTACCCAGGCAGCCGCAAAACAGGCTCCCTTTCTCCCACTTCGACTCATCCAGGTGGTTTCCAAGACATAATTCCACCCACGAACAGCATAAGCAGCTTCGGATAGTATCCATGCGTGGAAATAGAGGACCAGACAGCTGTCAACCTGTGTCAACAGAAATGGTAGGGTGAACTACGGCTAGTGATTGCTATGTTAATACTCCCCCCACCCTAAACCAACACCTGCTGCAATAGGTACTTCACCCACACCGAAAATACACACCCAGGACACACTCTGAGGAGTCCAGTGTGCACCCAACTTACAGGCCCACATTGAAGTGTCCATTTCATGGTGTCAGGAAGTGCTCTGCTGTGTTGCCATAATGCTACATGTTCCCCCGTTGCTGCTCTCTGCTAAGATACTCTACTACACTGAAACTGGTGCCTTCACCTTTAAGAATTGGAGGAGGAAACACATGAAAACCCCGACTTTGTCATGAAGCGTGCCGCAAAGTGTGTCAGGAAGTGTTCTGCAGTGTTGCCAAAACACTATGTGTACCTCCTTTGCTGCTCTCTGCTGAGATACTCGACTACACTGAAACTAGAGCATGCACCTTTAACAATTGGAGGGGGAAACACTTGAAAAACTGACTTTTCCAAAAAGCATGCCGCAAAGTGTGTCGGGAAGTGATCTGCGGTGTTGCCATAAGGCTGTGCGTTCCCCTTTGCTGTTCTCTGCTGAGATACTTGACTACACTTAAACTGGTGCCTGCACCTATAACAATTGGAGGAGGACAAGTCCAACAAGCCCCAGCATAACATATGCGAGTGCATCTGCTGAGAAGCTTCCACCTTCTGACCAAAAGACTGCCCAAACCGAACCTAACCAAATGATGCACCTCTCACATGAAGCAACCGCTTCACTACAGAATACCATGATGGCAGCACTTGTGATCACGCTAACCACGTTCACCAAATTATACAAGTCTTTATACGATGCTCGGAAAGACGAAGCAACACTATTGGTCATGACTCAAATTAAGCTGATCGGCCTAGAAACATTTACAACTAAAGTCCACGAATGACTAGACAAAGAGGTAGAAACCTCGTTGATGTGGCAAAACAGACTATGTGATCTTGTACGACAAGAAGAAACGGACAAGTGAGCCCTGATGGCCGCACTTCTAGAAAACGTCAAATGGATGCACTGCCTCTACTCTGGCAAGAAAAATGGAAATGAAGATAGAGTCACCAACATCATACAACCAATCAACGAACCCAAACCACAAGATGTTGTGACACCCCTTGAGAATTACAACAAAGACCATTCCTCTAACGGTGCAGCACATGGCCTACCCACCTTGCCTAGACCTGAAACAGCCCAGAATCAGGAAACCAAGCTAAAGAGGTCAGCAGCCACCACACGACCTGTCACCAAACTAGGTTCCCACTGAGAAACACTGATCAGTGACACTTCAATTCTACAAGCAACCAAAACAGCTGAGGTATCCCTGCCGCGATCAACAACAACCCAACTGTTCCCAGATAACGACCATACGTGTGTGAAATCAGGCGACAAGCAATTTGCAATTTTAACCAACATGACCAACAGAAAGATACCAATGCCCCATAACACACCTAGCCAACAACAGACAAAAAAAACCAAAAAACAACCAATTATGAAAACAACAAGATCTAACGGCTCACGTGCATTCCTAAGAAACATAAGAACGCCATCATCACAAGGATCTCAGAAAGAGGTGAGGGGAAACCAAACCACACCGAACTCAACTGCTAAGCTGATTAAGAGGTGATATTTGTCCAAAACACAGAGGCATTGAGTCTGATCTCTGAGTGCTCAACAGATCAAGATGATCTCAGTGATCTTCTGGACACACTAAATGACCAGGAAAATAGAGAGACTACCCCCAGGCAGAATCTTTACCCCTGGGAAAACACAATTCCTTACCAGACCTCCAAAAAAAGGAAACCTCCCCCAATCCGAAATCAACCCTCAAAAAAGTGATGTGACCACCCTATTGTACCAATCAAAGAGATGGTTTTGTGACTTTGAAGGGCGGTGCAAGAAAATGATCAAAAATGGAGTACTTACACCACCCCTCTTAATTAAAGAATGAGCTTGAAGTTACCCTGGACACCTACACACAAACACAGACATACAGAGTAAGCCCATTCAATACCAACCTCATAGCGGTGGAGAGAATCATTTTAAACCATAAATTCATCTTGAAACGTCTCCACCACAGCCCTTACCTGAGACACATAACTACAGACGATATAAAAATCGTACAGCTTGTCAATGAAAGATGTGCAGACTGGGTGGTACTGCACTTGAAGTCTAGCCTAGTAAAGAAGGCGCTCCTAGAGCGAGCAGAGAACTTCCAACCACTGGGCTTCAACATCTCTAATTACATTAGACAGACACAGAAAAAAAGAAACTGTTCAGCCCATAGACTCAAAGCACGTTGTTTTACAAATAAAATTGCCTGCCACACCAGTTAAGACACCGACATACAACCATAAGTGTCCAGAGGCATCCACCTACATAACACTAAAGATCAGCATAGCACAACCGACAGTGCAACCACCGATCCTCGCACAAATGATAACATGACAAACAAGTGTGAGGACTGTTCCTGGCTGGCAAAAGCAGTAATTCCAGCTTCTCCAAAAGACCACTAGAGCCAAGCCATCCTAATGAGGCACCAGTTGTTGATTGGTTCCTGGAATACCTGAGGCGTCTCACACCTTTTTAACACCGGAAGCCCGGAGCTTGAGAAATACAACATGCTTTGCCTTCAGGAAACCTGGCTGAACGATACTCCGATATGCGATGGATACGACTGTTTTCTAAATCATGCCAAAAAAGGGATAAGTGGCAGACCCTATTCAGGCCTCTTAACCCTCATAAGAAGATCACTTGAACTATCCGTGGGAAATGTTCAGAACCCGAAACCCTATATACAACTGCTGTCACTGAGGGAAACAACAAATAAAAGACAGGGAATCTCTGCAATGATCATCTGCAATATGTGCAACAGCGTGGACAAGTTCAGTTACGATCAATTTGTCAAAGGCATCACAGTACTTGTAGATGTCACCAGATTAGACAACAACGATCCACACATCCTAATATGTGGCGATTTAAACGTGTGACTCATAACCGACCACGGCAGGATCATCCACAAAGAGTCGCTAACCAATAAAGCACATAGATGGACAGTGGAAACCTCAATTTGAGACTTGCATAAGCTGTATGCCCAAACGGTTGGAGATATACCAAGGAAACACACTAGGCACAAGAATATGCATTTACATCGCTAAAGCTCCTGCAAGCAATATCAAAATTGCAAATAATACAGATGCCTACCAGTGATTACAACCTCCTCGAAATAAGCTGTATGCTTCCAACAACGAGCCACATGAAAACAGTCGACTATAAAATCCAGATAGGACAAGGAAGAAACAGAATACGTTTAAAAGCCCAAGACATCTCCAACATGACCAACAAATTAAGATAGTCTCACTATAAAACATAAAGACATCTCGGAATACCCATGGATCTTAGAGTCCTTTCATGCTGACAACACCTCACATAACAAGAGACCCCCCCCAAAAGTCTCGACACTTAAACAATCTGCGAGTAGTGGATGAAAAGAAATTGCTTCGGAAAGACCTGAGAGAAATCATGGCAAAGAAGGAGCCAGGAATGCACCAACAACTGAAAAAAAGGAAACATAAATATAAAAACTGGCTAATTGCGTCGAAGGCAATGAGGACCCAGCATGATGCAGAACTGATGCTAATGGCCAAGGGATCTGGTAACTCATCAATAATGATGGTAGATTTCAGTCAGCCATTCAAGCATCCAACGTATCAAAGGAATCATGGACAACCCATTTCACAAAGCTCTTTGCACCTGCACATACAGAGCCATCCGGAAGCACCCAGATATCCAGGTCCGATGGCCTCAGAAACATCACACTGAAAGAACACATCAGACTTTGGGTATAATTTATATTCCTACTTTTCAATCAGATCAAACACTCAGGAATCATTCCATTGCCCTGGAAAAGGGCAATTATAATTCCCATCTTTAAAAAAGGGAACAGAGAAGATCCACAGAACTATCGCCCTATAGCCCATCTAGACATCATTGGCAAAGTATTTGAGTCAGTTCTCCTGTGACACCTAAACAAGGTGAAATCAAAAAGCTTGATAGCAGAGAAACTGGTTTTGTGAAAGGAGTCCTAGTCCTCTTTCTATCTCCATTATGCATGAAGGAGTCGCCATGTGATTGGCAGACTTGAGTGTAAGTTTCCCTTTATAAGGAAGCAGGAAGTAAACCTAATGTCCAGTTCAGAGCAGCTGACCGCCGCAGTGCTGTTTTTCGCGTTGTCCTGAGCAGGCGAGGCTCTTGTTTTTGAAGACAGCATTCAAGGTAAGCTAATTTAGGACCCCTTTCCCTAGACGAATTCTGATGCCAAGTAAAGGGTAAACTCTATTGACAATCCTTTTCTCTCTTTCCCCCACTTCCTTTTTAGTCAATTGCTGTTAGGCGAATTTGGCAGTGGGGAAGTATGTGTGTCTTATTCCGCTAGACACTTATTGAAGGTAAAATGACTTTTTTTTTGTGCAAAAAATCGATACTAGCACTTGAAAGATTTAAAATATAACGGTACAACACCGTTTTTGCTAACTAGAGACAATTTACGGTATAACATCGCTATTGTTAACTAGTGACATACCATGTTTCAACTAACATTCACTATTACTATTACACTTACAGGAATTGTATTTAGCTGAATACTTTGCCCTTGAGGTGGAGCTATAAATATTTCACTTGCTTACTGAACGTTAGTGAGAAGACACAGTGGGAAAACACGGGAATCGGAAATTTTTGCAAAGCTGAAAAAAGAAAACTTTTTTCAAAATGGACGTTTAAAGGTACAAATGAGATTGGCTTGATTTATAGATATCCTCAACCCCTTTTTCCTTTTCTATTGTGCACCCTTTGGGGGCTTATATTTGCTTGAGCTGACAGGAATGTAGATTAGGGTGTTTCCTGGTTTCTATTTTGAAGACAGTTGGGGACTGAGTGCCCATTTTCACAATGTATTTCATTTACCCCTGTTTTGTGCATAAGGAGGTTAACTAACCCCGAGCATCTTGGGTTTGAGGTTACTACAAAATTTGAGTTTGCTCCCCATTTATGAAATAACGGTAGCATACTGAGGAAGTTCAGGGATTGTGTTTTTTTAACAATGTTGTTTGTCTGTTTTTAAGCATTATTTAATGTTTTAAATCATGGTGTTGTTGTTGTTTTATATGTTGTAGCACTGATAAAGCCTTTGAATAAGTCTACTAATCCTGATGAAGACGTTGACCAATGGTTCTGTGAAACCTGGCCAATTGATGTCAAGTCGAAACTATACAAAAGGAAATCCAATTATGAGAGGAATACTACTAGAATAATCTTAATACTTGTAGTTGATACATAATGGTGGACTGTCAAAGTAGGAATATTACTACTGCAAAAGTTATTTAGAATGTCTTTATATAAACCAGATTTGGCTGTGAAGATGAATGGCACAATGGTGTGTTAATAATATATACATATGAGAAATGTTTACACAAAAATGAGCTATTTGCACAACAAATCTTTTGTTTATAAAAAATATATGTTTATTGGAAATTAATTGTTGTCTTATAATTGTTCAAAAATGATGTATTTTATGAAATTGTAACAGAATAAAATTATATATTTTTAATAAGAACACATTCTCTGGTCCTCAGCATGCGTTTTCTGAAACAGATTTATTGAGTTTTTCAGCACATAGGGCATCCTATTTGTTTAGTATTCGTGAAAGGACTTCAGGCCTTTAAACAAAAATCATGCTACTACCTAGCCTTCATCGACCTAGAGCAGGCATTCGACTCCATCAACAGCGAGAAACTATGGCACAAACTAGACACATGGGGATGCCCAAAAGATATCTTGTAGACGATCATTGCAATGTATTCGGGCATAACGATTAAAGTAAGATTATCAAAAAATGCTGATTTGACCAAACAAATACAAACACATCACGGACTGAAACAAGGATGCCCCTAGCAGCAATGCTATTTAACTTATACATTTTCAACATGCAATTCACTCAAAAAGAAGTCATAGCCTACACACCAAAAATCCAAGACAAAAGGGTCCTATGGCTCCTTTACGCTGATGACCTGGTCTTCGTGGATAACATGCTAATAGGCCTACAGCACAGATTGAATAGGCTCTTAAAATATACTGATGAAAATGATATGAAGATAAGTGTTCGGAAAACGTACATAATGGAGCTTGCAAGTCTTGCAAATCGACCACGGAAAAGAAAGGGAGGCTTCACTTGGAAACTAGGAGACGAAAAAGTGGAAAAAGGCAAACTAAGTAACATACCTGGAGTACTTTACAACAAATCAAGAAGCGGCACAGGATGGAACACTGTGCTAAGGACAAAAATCAAGTGCCTATTAGGACAGGCCAAGGCCATACTAAGGCGATTTGGAGCCTATACGATAATCCCAGTAAAAGCATTCTACAAACAGAAGGTACTACCAATAATTACAAATGGAGCAGAAACATACCTAGCCTTACCATGGCAAATCTGGGACATCCTGAAAGGTATATTCTGGAGAGGAGTCCTAAAATTACTGACTAGCCTCCAAATAGCTTCCCTCAGATACGAGCTTGGCCTCCAATCAATTGAATCCAATGTACGTTGGAAAACAGTATCCCTCTACAAGTAAATCATGAAGTCTAATGATGTACCATCTCTGGAAATCATCAGAAACTCCGGGAATCTGAGCACAGATCCGATAATAAAAGAATTGGAATAAACTGTGCACTTTGGATTTGGACCATTGAAATAACACTCGACACGCTAATTCTCAAACCTAACGCAGTCTAAAAGAAACTGAAAGAATACGATTAGATAGCAACATAAGAACAGCGACTTAAATACAAACTCAGTATCTCCCATAATTCCACTTAACATCGTACCTCCCTACCACTCCAAATTCCCTTCAGGCCACTACTGAGACCTATTCCTATGATTCCGACTTAATATACTCCCCACGGCTGAAGTCCCCCAATACAGAAGACAGGACTTGCATACCATGGTGTTGATTCTGTAATGATGGGAAAACTACAGAATCCCTATACCATATCACAATAGAATGCAAACAACTTTGTGACAGTAGAAAGAAACATTCGGGAGTCATTATGAGGAAAACTCCATCTTCATCTGCGTCGGAATGATGGGATTTACTCTGCTTGGGAGGAAACACACCGATGATTTTAGCCACAATGAAATTCCTGGAAGAAATTGTATAAACCATCGCCCAGGGAACTCAGACATGTCAAAAAGCACTTGCTGCTTAGACAAACACATAGTTAAAACTAAAGTAACCCTAATATCTACATGTGAGGCGATAACCTTGCCTGTCTATCCTAATTTTGAAAGATTTAAAACAAACAAGTCAATTAATAAAAACATATTTTCTTTTATATTGCATGGCTAAAATCCAAGCATTTTATCCCACAATCAAGGAGTCTCAAATCTAAGTGTGTTTTCTCAGTGTCTGTCATTCTGTGAAACCTAGACCTTTTTTCCCACTATCCAGGAGTCTCAAATCTAGGTGTATTTTCTCATTGTCTGCCCTTCTGTGAAACCCAGGCCTTTTCTCCTACTATCTAGGAATCTCAAATTTAGGTGTTGTTTCTCATTTACTGCCATTTGGCGAAACCTAGGCTTTTCGCCACTATCTAGGAGTTTCAAATTTAGATGTGTTTTCTCACTGTCTGCCAATTTTGTGAAGCCTAGCCTTTTTGCCCACCATCTAGGAGTGTCAAATCTAGGTGTATTTTCTCATTGTCTGCCACTCTGTGAAACCCAGGCCTCTCTCCCACTATCTGGAACCTCAACTTTAGGTGTGTTTTCTCATTGACTGCCATTTTGCAAAATCTAGGACTTTTTCCCCCTACTATCGAAAAATCTAAAATCTAGGCACGCTCTCCTTTTGTTTAGCAGTTTTTGAAACCTATGCCTTTTCTCCCACTATCTAGGAACCTCAAACCTAAGTGTGTTTCCCACTGCCTGCCATCTGCCACCGTAGAACCGCCCTTCACTTAAGAACACCCAGCAACCTCTGAAAGCAAGTAACGATAGCCGGGTCACTGCACAAGTTAACCAGGTACCTGTTACCCTCCTCCCATAGCCAACTCTGCTGCCCTCTTCCAACGCGCAGTACCCTGCCAGAGCCCCACTTAGCCCTTCCATCCATAGATAGAGCAAAACCAGAACCTAACTGACTAATTGGACAACCACCCAGATATCACAGCGCAAGAGGATAAGAGTTGAAACCAACCAAACCACACAAGGTCCTACAGGTGGGGTACCGGCCATATAAGCTCAATACCCTAGTCCTCCTACTACCAAGGACCATAAAATGCCCCAACAGAGAGTTGGAGGCCACCACAGAGAAACACAACAAGGAACAATCGGAACAGATCCACACCCTCACCTTCCTCCAGTAGAAACCATCACGGATACAGCACGTACCCAAACAAACACTACAGCCAACAGAACAAACACCACGAGAAGAGAAAAATCCCCATATCTGGCACCATACCTCTTAACAACCACAACACCTCGACACTTCAACGCCACCGACATTTCCACACAAGATAAGAACCTATTGGAACCCCACAAAAAAGAAGAGAGGACCCAAGAAGCAAAAGGTACAATGCCAACGCCCTTATTCCATTTATCACAAAAACACAAGGGAAAAACACAAAAGATAATGAAGCTGCAGAATTGATCAACCCAACTATCAATCTAACAGACTGCCTCAATGACAAAGCAGCCTCCACGGAACCCAACCAATCTATACAGCAAAACAAGCATTCCAACTGTACATCCACAAGTCAAAACAAGTGTCAACAAACAACCCCAACCACACCAAAAAGATCCACTGCAACCTAATCAACGCTATGTCAATGTCCAAACATTCCACCAAGATCTACGACCTCCTGTGAGCCAGAGGTATCGACATCCTTTTCATAACCGAAACATGGCTAGATGGTAATTACAAAATCACACTCCATAACTGCCTCCTTGAAAACTTCAAGTACCCACAATCAAACAGAAACTGGACTGGCAACAGCATACATGGAACTCCTGAAAATTAAAACAGAAGATCCACTTTGTATTGAAAAACTGCAAATCCCTACGCCTATCAAGAAACCCCATAACAAACCTCAAATTCATTTTGATATACAGACCACCGACACACGGTGCAACCTTCATGGACACCTTCACGGAAGCAATCACCAATCAAGCCATCGGACAGGAACACCTAATAATCCTTGGAGACTTCAACATCTGGTTTGATGAAGAAACCACAATCACACAATAATCACTAGCCAAACAACTGAAGACAATGAAACTACATCAACTAGTCAAAGGAGTAACTCGTGTGGCAGGACATACACTAGACGCAATCTTTTCCATCAAAACATCATTACCACGGCACCACAAATACAGATCCTCTGGAGCGACCACCTCATCATTCCTGTTGTGGCTACATCAACAACCAAACAACCCGACAAACTGCCAACTATCATGAAAAGAAACTGGAGGACCATCCAAAATGCAACCTAATGGAACTGCTGGAAATCAACAAACCACTGGCAAAAACAGGACAGAAAACCAGAAATACTTCACAAGTGGATACAACAACAGATGAGATGTCCAAGAAAAACCTTTTACCCTATTGCGCAAAAGAGCGACAGCAAAATGTTTCACCCCGCTATTCAGCGCCATGAAAAGAAAAGAAAAAGGAAACATGAACTAGAATGGAGGAATAAAAACGACCAGGACAAGAAATTTCAATTCCAACAACAAGTCCACTCATACAAAAAGGAAATCCAAAAGGTCAAATAGAAATACTTCGACAACAGAATCACCAAAGCTCCCAATACCCAAAAATAACTGTTTAAAATCATCAACGAAATGAGAAACGCCCCTGGCTGCAACAACACAATGATACCTTCACTGAAACTATGCAACACCCTTGCCGACTACTTCAAAAAACAAAATCAGCACCATCCAACAGATCATACAAAGCAGACCAAGCAACCTCAATATGCAACCCACCCACCCATCCGAGGATCATCAGAACAAACTCTGAAGCTTCCCCCAAATATCAGCAGAGACATTCTTCAAGCTGGTAAACAATAGCAACAAAGCAGCCTCCCCAATGGATCCCTTCCCCCGAGACATACACAAATCAATCCTCACACAAGCAAAACCCGTGGAATACTACAGAAACCTTTCCACCAAATCAATCTCAATAGGAAAAGTACCACAATCCTTCAAATCAGCATACATCAAGCTGCTCCTCAAGGACTCACCAGGCAATGTGGAGGGCCTCCCCATCTACAGACCTGTCTCAAACATCCTATACCCAGCGAAACTACTTGAAACATACATCTATAGAATAACACAAGAATTCATAGAAGAACACTGACTGCTGGACAGGCACAAGTAGGCTTCAGACTGATAAGAGGTGTGCAAATGGCACTACTTTCAATCTGGGACAATCTAAAGGTGAATGCATACTCAGCCAAAAGCACAGTTCTAATACTTCTGGATCTCTCTGCAGTATTTGACACAGTCAACCACAACATCCTCATCAGGAGATTAGAAGAAATAGGAATCACCAACCTAGCCTTACTATGGATTAAATACTTCCTAACAAACAGAACAAAAACCTTATGGATCAAACCTTTCAAATGCACCTCAAGGGAATGCACCTGTGGAGTACAACAAGGATCATCCTTGTCCCCATTGCTTTTCACCATATACCTGGCTCCACTAATGAAGCTCATCAAAATACGCAGCCTCACATGCTACAACTATGCTGACGACACACAAATAGTCTATAAAATACAAGACACACAAGAAAAAAACACAACACTGGAATGCTGCCTACACAAACTCTTTGCCTGGATGAACTCAAACAACCTCAAACTCAACGTGGGCAAAACAGAAATATTGATCATATCGAGAAAACAATCACTACATCCCATGGCGACGGAACTTGGAACGGCACCAACTCCATCAACGATAGTAAAAAACCTGGGAGTTTTGATGGACAATGAACTAACACTGGAGCCACAAGTAAACGCCATAATCAAGAAATGTTTTTTCCTCCTACACGCAGTAAAAAGGATCCTACCATTCCTCTCTTCCACCCACAAAACACCATCATCGCTCTCATCATGTCCAGAGTAGACTACGCCAACAGCCTATACCGAGGAATGCCAGAACGACTGTTAAAGAAACTCCAGCGCAACCAAATGAAGAAAAAAAAATACATACATTTTGAAATGCCCTCGACTCCTGCATCTTCAGATGGTCCTGTTATCCGTTGTTAAAAGTGAACATTGACACGCATGACATACAGCCAAAAACCTTCAAGAGGAAAAAAAAAAGAACACAGTGCTTTTCCTTCTACTATATACCCTGTTGCTGGAACAAGTTACTAATACTAATAGGACTTTCCCCTCCATCCTGTACTTCAGGAAAGACCTGAAGACCCAACTCTTCAAAGAACATCTCACTGATCGCTGCACTCAAATCTATTTGCCCCCTCTGCAGCCCCATCTCTCCTCCTTCTCTCCTTACTCATTCAGACTAGCTCTGCTATCCTCACACCCTTCCTGTAACCATCTGTGTGCACCCCTAGGTACCTTCCTGAAATCTTCTGTTTGCAATACAGAAATCCAATAAATACAGACATACATGCTTCGAAGAACGCTTTGACTGCCAAATCATGCTTTTATTCCTAAATGTAGTATTATGTTTGTGAATTAAGATGGGGACCAGTGAATCATGTATTTGAAAGTAATAAATATAATAATTATGTATCCGTTCCACTGGGGAAGTTAAGGACTCTATTGCAAAAGTGAATTAGCTGCTACAATTGTAGTTTAATTGAATCACTACTACTAAATATCGTATAGGTTTAAGAAACTATGTAACTGCTCGTTTCAAAGTGGTTTTATTTCTCCTTTATTATAGCTGTTCAATTTCTTGTTGGTGTTTTTTGATACACTGATCATGAGGTGGGTCGGGTACTACCTCCGTGCCCAAAACGATGAATGCTATGCTACTTTAAAATGGCAAATACATATTTTTTTGGTTTTAAATCCAGCGACCTTAAATCTGTGAAACCCTGCCTTGCTTGGAATGCCTGCGGCATGAACGTCTGAAAATGTAGATGCCATGCTCCGAAAACCACAGAGACATGCACAACCCAATGAATGTTGCAATAGCTTTATACATTAATAATGGTGAGACCACTGCTTTCAATATTTCTAAAGTCACTTTTGAAATACATGGTTTTAAAAGCATTTGCTTAAAAAGCATGTTACCTTTTTGTTGTTGGTATGGCAGTTTTTGGTTTGGGATGTGGCTTTACTTTGGCATACATCTTTTTTTCATCGCTAATTCTCAAAACAGCTAGTCACTTAAATATTGTAACATTCACTTTAAAAAATGAAGTATTTCAATATTGGAAGTCATTGCTGGTTAATGTACAACACATTTAACCATAGCAATCTTTTGCTTGAGTGAGTTGCATTTGCCTTTGGCATACTACCCTACAAGCAAGACATTTATTTGATTTTGATATATATATTGAAAACTGCAGTTTAATGTCAAAACAGCCATCACATTAAAGTTTTAATTTCGAAGCTGCATCCACATTTCTGTCTACAGGGAAGATCAGATATTTTGCCTGGGTTCTCTAATCATGCTTAACATATAGTTTCAGGTGAACATGCTTCACTGTGTGACATTGTTAGAAGGTAGGATCATGTACTCAGCATCTACTCCCATTTTTGTGTAAACTCTTATGTTCCAGCAAACAGGGATTAATGTTTGTGAATTCCAAATTTAACTAGTGATAAATGGAAATAAATCCATAATAAAATGGTTACGTCCAGTAAAGAGTGGAGGCAATGCAGGAAACACAAGAAAAAAGCAAAAAAGCAAAACACAGTAGCATCGTTAAAACAACGACAATAGCATCATTGCGCATCAGAAACAACAACGTGTTATTTGGCATTCTACTTGCTCTGTTGACACTTTGGCCATCATTATCAGTACGGCAGACTCTCTGTTATTGTTAACACCACTCTACTTGGTGCCAAGTCCTCAAGACTTCAAGTGGCATTTTTGGTGGAAGAATTCTCCATTCATGGTGTCCATAGGACTCCATTGGGGTGTAATACTAGTCCACCATTTTCTGCAGAAAAAGTGGGGGAAAGACTTCTAGCCATATGCGGTAGGTCTTTCCTCCACTTTACGGCACACTTGAAGTATGGCCATGTGTGGAAAAGGTGATAAAGTAACAGTAGATCTGCTGCAACCTCTTTATCCTCAATTTTGACTGCACCGCTAATGAGGCTCTTTGGTAATTGCCATATCACAGCATTCTGATCATGGGAGATTGCATTTCTGCTCTTCCAGCTCAGTTGCTATTTTTAAATATTGCCACTCATCATTAATATTTTATTATAGATACACATAGGGCTTACAACGCTGAGCAATCGAGAAGTAACTGAAAGATAACAAAATGCACCATCATGTTTTGCAGAGAAGATAACACACAGAATGCACAAAGCATTGAGTTCAGGGAAGCCTCATCTGAATGAACACTGAAAAAATACCATTCACTAGATTCAAATGTTCATCACTATTTATTGCTCGTATCCAATATACATCCATCATTTACCATTCATAAATTCATTAATCTCAGACACAGACACTCATAAAAAAACTACTTTATTCTTCCCCTCCAAAATGTAAACCCACTGGAACATTTATAAATATACAATGCGGTAAAATATTTTAAAAAGGTAAAGTCACTATCTATAAAAGTTAACTATGAACATTAACAGTTCAAACGTTAAAGTTTATGTTAAAATTAAACACGAAACATGACATATAATAAAACCAAAATCAATTAACACCAAACATAACAACATAATGCAAACATTTATACCACTCTCATGTCTTGGATCGTTGTTAATGTGGTTATATTTTGAAATGTTAATAGTCTATTGTATTTAGCTTGAATATTGATGTATGTGTGCTTGTATCTACTTGACATGTTAATGTAAGTTGTCAATGTAAGTTGTATGTTCTGCTGTGTCGTCGGAAGATGGTAGTAAATGTATATGTTGTGAGCTAATTATTTTAGCAATTGTGTGCATATTGTTTGAGCTAATCTAATATAAAGTGGGATTGTACGTATATTGTATGAGTTAATTTGATAAATGCAGTATTTTATTTCTATTTATTTAAAAGGAAAAATGTGTTTCTACAATGTATTTTATATAGGGTATTTAGGTTCTTTTTGCACTTTGTAAAGACACATCTATGTGTTGATGTTACCTTTTTCCTCATCGTTTTTTAGGGTGAGTTAAGGTACCAACAATGTTATTTATACTTTAATCTCCTCTAAATTATTTAGCTATTTAAGTGAGTAGTGTATAAAGTGTATGTGAAATATGTTGACATATTTAGTTAGTGTCCCAAGGTTTTAATTAAATGGGTATTTTTCCCCCATCTTTTTATGTGTATTATTTTGTTGGAGTGTGGACATTATTTTGTGAATGATCCATGAATAAGTGATCTACTCCACAGACCTTGATGTATTGGTATAGTGCAGTGGTCTTCAAACCGTTTCATACTGAGCCCCCACCGCCTTGAAGCAAAATGTTGTTTCATGGCCCCCCACCTAGGGCTTGCCCCCCCTAAAGGGACCAAAGGATGTCCCTAGGGAGCCAATGCTCTTTAAAATATAGGGGGTAATTCATGGATTATTTGCGCCAAAAAAACGGGATTTGTGCGCCATTCTGCCCGCAAATCCCTGTTTAACAAATTGGTATTTGCGGGCAGAATGGTGCACAAATCCTGTTTTTTTCAGCGCAAATAATACATGAATTACCCCCTTAATCAGATATTCTACTGCTAATATTTTCTATTAAAAATAGTCACCTTAATGCTTTTTAATAATATAAACAGTAATCATAATCCCGTTTAAATAGTCTGCCATGCTCTGGAGGTCGTTGGGGTTGCGTTTTTTGTAGTTGCTATTTAACTCCATAATTAAGTAGATGTATTTGAGTAGTAGGCCTTAATCCGTAATTTCTTTGATATGATTTTCTTGGCATATGATTTCTTTGTTCCACCATATATTTAGTTTGGCCTGTTTTGTTACTGTGTTAGTGTAACTTTCATTATTTTGTTTAATGGGAGTGAATTGTATGTGGATGAGATGATAACTATTAATTACTGTGTTTTTCTCTTGGGATGCCTTTTGTGGATGGGAATGGTTTGCAATGAACACATGGATCGAGTAATCATCTGTAACAGGATGACCATTTAATTTGTTTTTTATTGACAGGTATATTTTACTGCATGTATTTTTGTAGGTATTTTTATTGTATGTGTTGTTTCTATGTGCAGTTTTTCATGGAAGAGGTACTGCATACTTTGGATATCTGAACATGGGCCATTTAGCTTCATTGTATAACCAGATTTTAAATGGAAATTATTATGGACGTGTAGCAGCGCCTGCAGTGCATGCGATCACTTGTAAATGTGAGGCGCTTGTGTATTCAATATTGCCATTAAGAAGTCAGGCCGTTGGAAAGAGACACAGAGTATGACACATCTTGGCTGGAATGGAATTCAGGAATTTGCCTGTTCACACTGTTTTTCACTTTTGTATGTAGATTTGAATCTGTAGAATCTGGGATGGTCCCGTTGTAGTTGGTATGAAGTGTCAAGAAGTATACACTAACCATCAGATGAAGTTTTAACATTGCTGCAGGGTGGGTTCTTGAGGTTTGCTGAAAGTCGATATTATTCATGGATCAGTGCCGTAAAGGAGAGTATTAGGTTTTTAACGTCAAAGTGTACGTTTCTTTTTAATAATTGTCTTAGTGAATTGTTCTGCCCCTGCAAGGCAAATGTCTAAATGTTTAGACTAACATTTTGTCAATGAATGAGCTGATAGCATATTTGTACAAAACCAGTGTTTTATTGCAGTGTCGGTCCCTTTTGATGATGACGTTTTGGGGCAGGCTTTAGCCAGTGTTTTTTGTTTCTAGTTCACTTGAATTTCCTTTGGTTGACACAATAAAAATGCTATTTCTGTAAATGCATGTATGTTACTTAATACATATGCATTTTGTAACTGATAATTATATCATGTTTTAGTGTTGTGAACATGTATTGTATTATGTGTTTTGGGGTCTTCCATGTTATGTGCAGGGGATTCCTGATGAGTAGTTACACATACTGCAATTTGAACAAGGTTACATGTGATTGTCTTTCATTGGGCCATGAGTGAATCACTAGGATTCTCTATTATTCGATAACAACTGCAGTGATGTCTCAGTTTGTTTTTGTTACGCTCACTGTGACATGTGTATGTTGTGGAATACTTTACTTGTGTTGTATGATTATGTGTATTTTTAGAAGTTGCTTTATCATGTGGGTTGTATATTCGGGGTGGCGTGCATGCTTGAGTGTGGAGGAGGTGTTGTTTGTTCCAAGTGTTTTTTCAGCAGCTGATTGTTTGGGATGTGGTGTGTGCATGATTTTTTTGCAATGATGTTGTAGGTCTGTATGTTTGTTATGGGGTGTAAGACTTGGGAGCACTAGAGAATCCACTGTTTTTACGTGCTGTTTGGTGTATGTGCTTGGCTTACTCTACTTACTAGTCCAACAGTCAGAGTTAAACAATGTGAGCCGGCTCATTGTGGCAGACATCCTGTGACATAAAAGGGGCAAACGACACGTTTTAATGTGATTTTAGTGTGAGAAGGATGAAGAAATTGACATACTTATGTACCAGAGTTTTATTGGTACAAAGGTACAAATAAAAAATGTACAGTTGGTAGTCATTCGAGAGGCTGTGAAGGCATGCTTTTTGATGTTGCAGGTAGAGCTCTTGGCACCATAATATGAGAAGCACAAAGCGTTCAGATCAATCATGACATTAGTTTGGCTGTGGCTATCAAATTTGCTTGGATACGCAAAGGCATATGTGTGTGTGTTTGTGTGTGTTTGCGTCCTCAGGCAAACGACTGGGTGAATACATTTGGCCGAACCCTGAATCAACCAGATGTTCACTTTATTCAGGTGACTCAGAATTGACTGAACTTTTAAGAAATGCGGGTGACAGATTTGGGTTTAGGCCATGAACATATCTTGCTTATCAAATTCTGATGTCAATATTCGGTTGAAGAGGTCAGACCTTTTCCTACCAGCACATGTTCAAAGAAAACAAAGTGTAAAGTTATTGTAATAGGTCAGAACCTTTTCTGTTAGTGATGCTCAAATAAAGAAACAATTTGAAATGAGTAATTGATTTGATCTGGTATTTCTTTAATATGGAATCTAGCCATTAATAGTTTCTCTTTTTGCCACTGACAAAAACTGTAATTTAAAAAAGAAACACAGTGCTAAATTCACAAAAGGTAATGCAATTACAAAATGCAGACATGATGCACTTTTTTATTTGCATTAGTTTGAGAAATGAGCAGGTCACCTTATTCACAAATGATGCTTTGCTGCCTCATACATGATGCTTTGGCCAGCACCATTGTATACGTTAGTGTTAGGAGCGTGTCTGACAGTCCCAGCACCAACGTGGATGCAGGCTGTGCATTTCATCAATTATCATAGGCCCATAAGGGCCTGTCTTTGTGAAATGTATAAAAAAAGATGAACGCATTTCTATTCCTGTTTGAGGAAGGCCAATGTAAGTGAAATAGCAGTGGTTCATCTCATTGCTGTTTCAAACTTAAATAAAATGCATGGATGCATCAGAAATGACCCTGTCATGCACTGCACTTCCCCTGCACCTGTTCCACAGAGGTACAGGGTCATATGTTTGTTTTCTGTACATTTTGATGTGCCTCCCGTATCTGAATTTGAGAGCACCATTAAAATGTGCAGAAATGATCCCCATCTATGCAAATATGCCAAGGGGATGAACAATGTAATCTGTGCACATCTTTTATGTACACATTTAAAGGGACTTAGTGAATAGAGCACATATTTTTGGGGCACGAGCATTGAGGTGCACTAGTGCATCTTATCTCTTACACCAACACAGGTTTTGAAAATTGGCCTCTTCCTGTAGGTATATTTTATGTATTTACCAGGTACACAGCTCATAACATTGCAATCCTACCTGACTAAATAGTATTCCTTTAATGAACACCAGAGTAAACATAAAGAATGTTTGACATGTGACTAACTCTGCCTCAAACCTATCAGCCTTTCTGAGGTCATTAACCAGCAGCCATGGACACTCCCTGTTATTAAATAACATCAGTAGACCACATGGAACAAACTGTGCAGAAAGTACCGCCATGCATCCCTAATGCATGACTGACTCTTCCCCAGGGAGGCTTTTCAGAGATCCAAGTCCAATGTGAATTCCCTATACTGAAACGTCAATAATCAAAGTATCAACCTCTGAATAATGAAAAGGAGAGCTGTGAATGACGGACATGTAACTGCCTCTGCTGCTCTGACATAAAATATTACAATTCCCCACTACAACATTATTAATTTAATGAACTTCAGAAGGATGAAAGTCTGTGTTATTACACAGATTCAAACACAGGAACAACATATTACACATAGATCTTTGCAGTTGCTACATTAATTTACAGCAATATCTGATTGCAGAGTTTAATGTGCTGTTCAACTTGGAAAACTATTCTCAGATGCACAGGGCTCCATTTCCTCTTGCTGCCCCCCCCCATCTCTTTGCCCTAATCTCTCTATCCCTTCCAGAATCCTTTGAAGTTATTTTGTGTTTTTCCTAAGAATCAGTCTGAACCTGCCTGACCTGCTCCTGAACTTCCCAATAAAAAGGAGCTTTAGGTAGAGTCAGGCTGCAAAATGTATCCAAAGGAACCTGCCGACCTACCCACTTCCTACTAGTAGGTTCACAGTTGCCCATAGATCACCTTTGAGGTAGTTCTCCGCGGACTATTTGTTTGTGTCATGATGTGTATTATTGGGACTCTTGGATTCAGTGGCTTCAGCTGCTTCTGTTGAGAATGGATGTTGGTTTGACAGAACACTTTTGTTGCAAACAAACACTAGCATGGTCATCATGGGGCTAAACGTACTGATGAAATAACCCAATTTCGTTTTTTCAATGGGGAACGTATTGTTGTCCCAGATGTGCTCATTTTACATGTCAGTGGGTATGGCCTTGGTTACACCAGGGGCACTGTATTGCTGCATTCAATAAGGAATGTTTCCTTTGGCAGGTTCCATATGCTGAGTTGTGTTTTCATGGATTTCTGCCCATAAATTGTGGTCAGAGGCACAGTGGTGCATTGCAAAATTGGCAAAGCTCAGCTTAATGAAAATAAATGCATGTGTGCCCTTATGTGGGACCTTGAAATCTATCACATATGCCACTTCAACATCTGCAGCAAAATATCCCTTGTTTTCTGTGGTCACTTTTCATTTAAAGAGCAAACGCAACTCTATTGTTTACCAAAATATATTGGATTGATTGTCTGCTTTGTTGCAGTTACCCCTTGATTTACGATTCCTATATGGTGCGTTGAGGGGTATATTTATTATTCTGTAGTTGTAAATACTGGAGGAGGTATCTGTACTTCTTCCAACTATATTGTTGGGGTAGAGGCAGAGAGCACCCCAGCCAAGGCTCTGAATTGTTAACGTTGGGCGTGCAGCCAGACTGAGACTCAAGAGAGGTGATGCAGACTGGTTCTTAGGAGCAGTGAATCCCCAAGCTCCCCCCAATGGAATGTCCACACACTAAGTTAGTTGATAACACAGTCCTTTTATTACTACCACAAAGGATATGAAGTCAGGTAGGTATATACAAATAAATAAGACTCACTTTGTACTATAAATCTAAACAGGTTAATTAGCTTAATATATACAGTTCTCTGTAGTACCACTGCTACCTTTACATTCAATTGTAATGCTCCAACTGCTGACAGTTATTAAAAAGCATTTAAGTCATTAGACAAGGGTTACTTCATAAAACATTAAAGTAGAAAGACAGGTAATACTTAGAACATAGACAGAATGCCTTCATTACTGTCTTAATGTAATAATGAGTGAGGATTCCCTCAACCTGTAAGAAAAAGTTAAGGTGTACGGTATGTTTTATATTACAGCCCAGTCCAAATATGTTCATTAATAGTATGCTTCTCTTTCTATAGATCGCACTACCCCCAAAGTACCTGGGAAGCAACAGGAGAACAGGATCCAAGACTAATCTGGGACCCCTGGATGAATCCTGAGGATGGAAGATGCTCTTCCTCATCACAGTACATTTGGTGCCTTGGAAGGCCAAGTGAGAGAGTTTCTTGGCTTTACTCAATGAGACCCCAGCACAATGGAACCCCTTTGGAAGGAGTTGTCACTGAGATGTCATTGTCTCAAAGAGGAAAGGAACCAAGCAGTGTTGGAAAGGCAGCAATGCAGGTTTGTCGCAGTGGTCTCTGATGTCGGATTGCTACGCCGGCTGTGGAAATCCAAAGAGGATGAAACTTGCTGTAGAGGTTGGCAAGGATTGGCTAAAGAAGAAAAGACCCTTGGTGGCCATTGATGACTTTCGGTGGCGAAGGGTGCAGTGGCAGAAATAGGTGTTGGGGTTTTGAGATTTTGCGTTTTACCTCCTTCTGGTTCTTTGGTGCTGCAATCGAAGCACAGACCTAAGGATGGCTTCTGGCAACCTAACATGACCACTGTACTGAAATGCAGACCCTCACCAAGTCTGGACCCTTGGGGTGTCTTCTTTGGATTTTGGTTGCAGGAAACCCACCAGTGGACAGTCCTCTGCAGGTAATGAAACTGGACCTTCTCCAGCATGGAGCAAATTGACAGATGTCATGGCAGAGGTGCTCCTTGAAGGATTGCTCAGTTGTTTGGAACTTGTATAGCTCTGGGTGTCTGGCAGCACTATGCCAGAGTACCCCCTCTTCCGGGCAATACTCAGCAGCTTGACTTCCAGTGGTCACAAACACTCCTCCGCCCCGGGTGATACAGTTGGACTTCTTGGCTTCAAGATGGTCAGGTCCTCCACTTCTGGACCCAGGAAGATCCCTTCTCGGGAAGGCAGGCACACAGGACAGGCTCCCAGGTCACTTTGAGTGAAGAGCAGCAGTTGCATGATGCCCGCTCGAAGCTTTGGGAAGAGGTTGTCTATCCAGGTCCTCTCTGGTTCAGTGTTTGAATCAGCTCGGCAGCTTTTGGGTTTGATGAAGAGAAGCAGCTGCAGACTTCTTCCTCCAAATGGATTCCAGGGTGCAAGCTTTAGATGACTTCAGCTTCTGCTTCAGGTTTCTTGTTTCAGCTTCTTACCAGGGTGTGAGACTGCATTTTATACAAAATTCTCACCATTCGCAAAGGCTGAGCCAGGCTGAGTCAGCCAATCACACACAAATTCATGCAGGCAGCACATAATCAGGCTCACAGGCATTCAGGCCATTCACCAGAAACCACACTCTTACAACACAAGATGTGGATTGGGGGCTACTCCCCAGACTTTCAGTGCATTAATTCCAGATGCGGTCAGGGCTGGTTTATGGTTGGTGCCGGTGTAACAAGTCTGCCAATGTTTTGTGGGGAATTACCACCCCATTCCAAGGTTGGCGGGGCGGTAATTCCCCATTTAACATTGGCCCTTCCCCATTCCCATTTTTGCCCCATAGGGCTCAATGGGACTGGGGAAGGCGCTAAGTACGGTATCGCAAATTGCGGTACCGTACTTAGCACCAAGGTCCCTTTGCGGGTTCCTACTTTAACGGCTGGTGAAGACTAGCCGTTCAGGTTGGGTCCCGCAAAGGGACCTCGTAGTATGGCGCTAAGTGTTTAACGACGCCACAGCCTTTTATGGCGCCTTTAAACACTTAGCGCCAGGGTCCTAATGAGGGCCGTTGTGTCACACAACCAAAACCAGACACTCACAACACAGAATGCATATTGACTACTCACTCCATTCATACAAGCTCCGCCCCAAGTGTGTACCCACAACAAGCTGTGCCTGGGAATGCTCCAGCCAGTCTGGCAGCAGGTAGCCCCAGAGCCATGTATGGTCCTTCCACCTAACAGCCATTCAGGGGAAGGGAACAGGCCCAGGGCCTCTCAGTACTTGGAGAAACCAGGGGGAATGGCAAAGGAAACAAAGTGTCCATCTGTCTCTTGTGTAGGAATCCATTGATTTCTATGGTACGGCCTGGGCATCCCAAAAATGAAGGATACAAAGAGGCACTTTCAAGTCTGCATGTAGCTGCCACCAGCCCATGCCCTGCTCTGTGGGCAACACACGTGCCCAAAAATATACACTAGTAGTACAAGGCTGTACCCCTACCCATGGGTGCTCTAATGGTATCCCATGGGTACTGTTTATCAAAACGTAAAGATTAGGAGCTGCACTGCCAGTGGTCCAAACTGGACTCCTTTGCAGAAAAGCACACAGAAACAAGAAGTGGTCGGACAAGGAGGCCCTCCCCATCCAAAAGCATGTCCAGCCTCACAGTTGTCTCCTGCCATGGAACATACTGCCAATATAGTTTGTTTGAGACCATTTCCTTATCTTCTTTTTAATATTAGGGACAGGGTGGTCGTGGTTGGGACGTGGGGGGGGGGGGGGGGGGTTGTGTGTTTGTGTGGTTTGCTTACTGCACATACATTCCATGTTCACAGTGTTGTTTGCTGATATTTGAATATTTGTGGGGTGGTACAAACTTCCTTTTCTTTAGGTCCTCCGACCTTATTGTGCATGATTTCCATTTTGGGCATGCTGGTTGCCAATTTGTGTGTGTGTTGGGAAGTGTAAGATGCACATTACTCTGTGCATGCATTATGTGTTGGGTGTGCTGGTTGAAGATGTTATAAACTTTTGTCCATTTTGTCCTCCATAGCTATTAGTCATGTATGGAAATATTGATACATGTTTTGGCCTTAAAACTGAATCAGGTTTGCCTGGGCCAATTTTCAAAACGAATTTAGTGTGCACAACTTTAGTCTAAGACTGTCTGCCAAACTTTAGATACTTTTGACATATTGTGAGCTAAATAGTACGTGTTTAGATGTTAAAGTTAACAGTTGCAGGGTCCACCCAGCCCGGAATCATACTCGACAACTCCACACGCGGCAGTCATCCTTCTCTGAAAAGACACATCTTGTCAGTGTACTAATGGATGGAGGCCCTACTGTTGGCCATCATAAATACATGAGGCTTCATGTGTAGACTGAATAAAACAGAAGGCACGATGGACCCAGCCTCTGCAAGAGTTTGTATCTCATAAAAAAATATAAAAAATAAACACACTTACAGAAATGCATACCAAAAAACATCAGTTAAAAAATAGCAAATAGAAAATAAGTAAAAGCAATGGCTAAATCAGATCGAAACAAATTGTAAATCATCTGCTCTGGTGTACGATGCACTGAGCATATTCAAAGTAACAGTGTTTGGGTGGATGTAATCCTGTGGCCCTCTTGATTTAGGAATCATCCCGTTGATGAGGTGTTCGCCCCCAGAGGATGTGGCTCACACCAGATTCAAACCCTGGTCCATAATCTATCAGAGATGCACCTGCTATTCCTGTGCCACATAGATATATGGCGCATGAATGCCTATGTGCTTGAAAGAACACCTTTCTCACATTCTCCTCCGACTCACATAGTCCCCGTGACCAGGGCCAGGGCATGACAATGAGGTTGCTTCCGCGCCTGCTCAATGACAAGCAGCCAGCTAGTGATTAAATGAAAAACTAGATCTTATAATGATGTGTATGAATAGTATTTAATATACATTGGGGCCAAAGTAAATGGGCCTCATAACAAGTGTGGCGGTCTAGAAACAAGGGTGCCAGTAAGCTTATCGGCACCCTTGTTTCCGGAAGCCACACTACGAGTCTGCCTGCCGGGGCCGCTGTGTCCGGCAGGTCTGACCCTGCTGGGTGCAACGGCCCCGGTAGTCATTACGGAAGCGCTGGCACCATTACCATTGGTGCCGCAGGGCTGACTCCAGGAATATTCATCTGTGTGGGCCAGTTTTGTGATCAGGGGACCCACATTCCATTGGGTGTGGGTCTAGGAGTACCATAAACAAAGTGCCGGAGTTGATCCAGATTTGTGATTCAGCAGAAAATGTCTTCCCAGATCTGGGAAAAATACATTTGCACCCCTCTATAGAAAACAGTACAGAGCAAAAGAAGGCACATGGAAATAGTGTGGCAATAGCAATCTACTACCTTCCCTTCCCACCTGCTCTCCCATCCTATCCCCCTTCACCTTTCACCCCCAGTCACCTTCCTTCAGCTCCCCTAACCAACATTCACATTTACCTCCACTCCCACCTACTCTGACTTGCCTCCAGCATGTCTTTCTTAGATCGCTCCCCCTCATCTGAAAGGGCTGATCAGTGAGACCCCCAGACTTTGTACCATCTCAGATGGTGTTCGCTGAACAGTGCCTTCCTGAACACTGTGGCTACTCCCAGCAGTCACCAGAGGAGGTGCTTGTGGTCCATCCATATTATGTGAAAGAAAGACCCCCCTCCCTCCAGAATACTGAAGAAAGGAATAGGAAATGTTGGTTGTTAGAAAAATACGTTGCATTTTTGCTTCACATTTTAATTGAGTTGAGGGTGTGTGAGAGGGAGTGCGAGTATGTAGGGGAGAGTGCTAGGGCTGGGAGAGCTGCATCAGGAGGCAGACTGTGCAGTTTGACGTGTTTCCAGCCTCCTGGTATCGCTCCTGGAGGGGTGTGGCAGGGAGGAGAGGGCCTTCCTCCCCTGGCATGCCCCTGTACATCATTGTCTGGTACATACTGGTTATAATATGCAATTGTCCATGATTACATTTTGTTTGAAGTATTTACTTTGATTTGCTATTGAATAACACAATTTTGTTCAATGAATGCAGCCTGATATTTTCAAAAAAAGGTGTGTGTGTGTGTTCTTGGTGGGTCCTAATGCCTGTGCTGCCCATCTATTAAACCCTGAGTGGGAATTTTGGAATAGGTTATAATTCAAACTGAATCATTTCTTGGGGCACCTAATTTTAGCAGGTGCGGCATAGTGAAATTAAATGATGTGTCCAGGATCGCATACTTTGGTTAAGTGGTGATGTCAGAATTTGATCCTAACCTGAAATGTAGATACTTGACCATGCATCTTCCAAGCTCAACTTGGTATAAATATGCGTTGAAGTTTGGTTTTGAACACCTAAAATAATAGTCCTTGTTATACAGATTACTTTAATAAAAAGCATAAGTCACATGATAATTCAACCTGACAATATATTCATCATTGCAGAAACCTGTTGATGAGAAGAGTAAGGGGGGCATTTTGTTTTGAATCCAAAATTGCAGAGGAAGGTACCACTTCTTTTTGCAAAAGGGGCAATTCATGAATTGTAATTGTTTCGACTAAGTACTGGCCTTTGTTCTTTACATTTCCACTATATGTCTGGGAAAGTGTAAATCACTTCCACAACTAACAATTGTGGGAGCCATCCACAATGGATTTCTTTGGAATCTGCCTGCTTTTACCAGGTGTAAATGTCAGGCGGATCCCATAGAAATCCATTGGTTTTCTTCCAACATAAAAATACATGCTGGTGGAAAACCATCGGATTTGGCAGGGGGACCTCTGCTCTCCAACTTCACCTGCCAAATCCTACAAAATCTTGCATGTCATAAAAAGTTCACTTGGAAAATGACCCCCTATAATTGTAGCTATAGGCTCCAGCATAGACATTAATGAGCATTTGCAAAAAAATCTCATACAGACACAGAGTGAAATGAAATGCATGACAAGGACATTGTTTCACACAGCTTGTTCTGTATCCCCTTAATTTCTTTTTACCCAACAATCACACTTAAATAGCTTGTTAAAAGCCTATATAATTTAAATAAAAAAGTGCCACATCAGTGGTCACTGCCTGTTACCTTTTCTAATCTCTAATCACTTTCAATGATCACTTCCTGTTGTAAATAATTTGCCTATGAGACATGTAAAAAGAAATACGAACTCAGTGGAAGGGCCTGTGCAGCCTTGGCTGTTTGTATTTGGGGGAGAGAGGCAGAGCAAGGGGGCATGGGCATTTGTCCCTGGTCCAAATGTTAAATTCACTTAAATACTACTTTTTAGTTTTAAAGGATGTACACCGTTTATAATGTGCACACAACATTATAGGAAACACTCTTTTCTTGTGTAATATTGAAGGTGTTCATGTTTCATAGCTGGCACTGCCTAAACACAGAGCACCCAGGAATTATATTTCTTTACAAACAAGACCCACAATACACATGATCTATTCTGTTTGAATGTAAACTCTGTAAAGTTACTCAAACAGAATGAGGTTATCAAGTCAGTACTTATCAGTTTGAATCATGAAACACTCTGGCAGAGTAGCCTAGGCTTCCACACAGACAAAGATGCATTATACTTAGGTTGGAGCCCCACTGCTAAGTATGCATGAGAAGATCTGAACCTGGTCATACTTGCCATCCTAGTCTTCTAATTTTCAGGAAGGATCTTGTTGGGCCAACTCAGTGAGGTGCAGCTTGATTCCCTAGGCGTAGCAAGCAAGGCACCCACATCTAGGCATATACACGTTCACTTTGGGAGACCAACTGAAGCCACCATGCATTGACAAAACCAACAACTCGGGCTTTTGCTTAGGCATGGATAGGCATTTGCCAGGCACTGCCATAAGGGTACAACCTAGCCATAAGATGGGAACAGCTGGAAAATGGTTTGAGTACCTGTGCATCTGATGGCATTGCCTGTCAAAAGTCTAATACTTGTATGCAAACCAAAACTGCTGGCTTTGCTATTGCTTGTTTAAGAGAGTGCTTCAGTGCAAAGGACAGAGGCATTGGCAAAGATATTGCTTATAAAATCAACTGGCTGGAGACACACATTAAGAGATTTTGTATCATACCAGGAGCTCATTTACAGTGGCAATTAAGTAATTGAACACTGAAAGAATGCTTCGATATAACACTTGCAAGCCCTATAAAGCAACACGCTTGGTGTATTTTTTTATTTTTAATGCATATGGCTAAAAACAAAGCCTTTTTTTAAATGCGAATCATCACACCAATTACATAACAATTATAAACAATTAAACTATTTCACATAAAAACATAATTGTTGAAATCTTTCTCCAACAATTCATGTACAATGAATTCAGATTATCATTCACTAACAGGTACTTGTGCAGATTACATTATTACGTTTTGGGAGTGTGCACTAATAGCATACCTTTTGTACACTCCCAGACATGCATTGCAGCTGCAGTAATCACAAGTGACTCTGCTGCCACAATCGTAGACCAAAACTGGTCTGTTCCAATGCTGCCTCGCTGTGTACACATGCACACATAGCCCATGATATAAAGATCAGATGATCTCTTGCATGCCGTAAAGATCTGCCTACTAGTTTCTATATGTTTGGCACACAAACAACACAATTTTTGTTTTCGTGGTCTGTTCTGCCAAGCGCCATATTTGGTGTTACTTTGTGATAGAGCTTGCTCAAAGAGTTCCAGAAAGGTTACATGTTGGGGGTGAGGGGCAGGGAGTTGGCAGTAATGCCACAGGCTTTAACATAGCCATGGTTAATCATTGGGTGGGTAAATGACGAAATACACCCATAGGATGTGTTTCTCCTCACATTTTATCTGCATCCTATTTGTGTTCCACTGCATGAGTTCTGGCTTGCACCTCATTGGAAAAAGACTCTGAATCAATTGTTACCACCGGCATTGCTTTGGCCCTTCCCAAACTGCTATACCACAAGGCCTAAACATGCATGTGGTTGCTTGTGTTCCAGTGCAGAAAGGTCATGGCCTAGCAATTGAGATTGAACTGCACTTGTGATGGCAGCATCTAGAGTCATTTGCTAATGGCTTGTCTCCTTCTCTAATGGTCCATACTATATAATTTAAGCATGGAATGTTGCGCCGAGCAACAGCAGTGGTAATGTTGAATTCAAAGCCTTGCATCAATCACTTTTTATTTTAGTACACTCTCCCCTCCAGAATTACATTTTTATTACTATCAACCTTATCTTTTCACTTATACTCAAGTAGTTAAGGTAGCAGAATATATACGTTGAATGTAATTTGTAAGGTCCCTCATTCAGATGATGCACCTTCAGAAAACGGTTCAAGCAACATCACCTGTCATTTATTGTTTGATATAGTTTACCATTTTATTAAGCATGATGTGAAAAATCGCTATATTCCCACAAAAGATAAACATACTTTGAATTACAGAAAGCAACATTTATTTTAGGTTTGAGAAAATAGTTGTTGGCAGCCAGCTTGAATAAGTCTGCTACCTCACTTATAGGTGTGAATGGCCCTCCATCTGCCTGGTCATGTGTGTTTTCATGGCTGTGGGGCATACATCATTGTCTAGGGCAAACAATCAAATCCTGGCCGACCTCCTGCAGTTCAGCCTCTCAGAATGATATCTCTGAGGTTGTTGCTGCATGTTTGGAGTGAAATCCACCCCCATACCCATATTCCCTCAGGCCCCACTGGCATGGTCTCCTTTCTAGGGCAGCCAGAGGGTGGCCTTGGGGGGGCCTGGCCCCCCTGTCCCTCTGCTGGAACCGGGCCTGCGGTGCCAGTGCTTCTGTCTCCCCACTCCCGTAGGAATGGGAACTTTCGAAATCCGGTGCCTGACTTCCCGCTCTGTCGGGTCTTGTAATAGACTGGTGGCACCGGGAATTCATGCACCGGATTCGGTGTTACGGGGTTGGCGGCAACCAGGCGTTTGCACCGGGTGGTTACTGCCAACCTCGTAATGAGGCCCAATGATGTGGGTACAATGTGGCTGATGAGTCTGATAAAAAAGCAATATGTGCAAATATGGCTGACTGTCCAGTACTGAAAGAGCTTTGTGTTTAAAGAGGCACAGGATCGTCTTCCTGTCTATTTGCATGTCATTTGTATAAGACTTCTTACTGCATTTGAATTGCAGCTAAACCCACAATGTTGTAACTACCAGACTGGCGCAAACGTTTCAAAAGCTGATTGCATCCCTTTGAGGTCACTTATCTGTGAAACATTGGGGTTGGACTTATCAAAGTTCATCAACGTTCAATTTTTTTAAAAGTGCTAGTGCAGGGTCAGCTTCATATCAAGCAAGCATTCATGATGGCGCCTTCATATTTTTCACATTATCCTGTAGCAGGTGTATAGCATTTAAAAGGCCAGCATAACGAAAATTAGGGGTTTCACATTTTTAAAAACATGTTTTGCTACCGAAACATAAAGGAATTCTTTTTTCTTCCTTTCTTAGTGAGGTTCATACCAGATGCCACGAATAAACCGTATGAGAGCATTGTTACATCTGACCACTTGCAGTCAGAAATCTCTGACTTTGTCATCCCACTGCTTACAGGAAATGTCATCAGCAATGAGCTGTCCTGAAGGTAACAGACCCTTGCACCCAAACATCCTGAAACTCTGGATGGCTCAGTGTACAGTAGAAGACGTTTGTAAAGCTTGGTGACACAGATATGCTAATATGTCCAAATCCTCATTCAGAGATATAGAGGAGTAGAGTCAGTGGCTACCCAGGCCTAAGGCGTGACAGGGGGTCACAATACTCCTTGCAGGAGAGCTAGGAGAATACTAGCTTGAAAAAGAGGTCACCGTGATAGGAAGACATATTTACAGAATTCTTTATGTGCCGTGGCACATAGTATATGCATACTTGAAGTACATTTATAGTTTGCATATCAGTGAGTTAGTAATCATAAAGTAGTGACAAAATATTCCATGTATTGTTTACATTCACAATACATTTAACGTTGTCGACACATTAATTGGTGTTTCTGGTTCGGTAGGTTACAAAGGGCAGTGGCTGGATGAAATAGAGCAGCGCTGCAAAGTAGTACCGAACTGTCTTCAGGACATCAAGTCGTGGTCGGACTTGGTTAAGTAAGAAGGGCGTCATCCTATAGTTTAAGAATGGAGAACGCATTTAGATACGGTGATGCAAGATTTGACAAATAATGAAAGTAGAGCTGCAAGGAGTCGACCTACCGTGTGCAAGTAAGTTGATGCTATGGCGGTGGTCTTGTTTGCCCAGCTGTTGATAAAAACGGCTGGGGGCGGGGGGCAGTCTGCGAAAGTCAGATGCCCAAATCTATTTTGAAGGGGGTCAAAAGATGACAGTGTGGTAATTAGCGGTTGGATAAGAAAATTGGGGTACAGGTAAGACTTTGTCGTGCGTGGGTTTAGTGATTAGTTTTCGAGTAAGGTCCATCTAAATGAATGACCTTCGTTGGTTTTAAGTGCATAAATAAGGCTGATAAACGCGCTTATGCGGTTGTTTACAAAAATCGGCCAAAGAGACGTGACCGGGTCACAAAGTGTTTAAAAATGCATCAAGGTGTAAGGAACTTAGCCGTGCAGTTGGTGCAGGAGTTCGGGAGAACTGTTGTTATAATTGCCCTGTGAAATTGTAATAGCGGCCGAGGGAAGGTGACTAGGTCATAATCAGTTTGTGTCGATTGACATTGAACCCAGGATCAAGGAGTGAGAGAGTCCAGACGCTTGGTAGATAAGCACTGAAAAAGCGGCAGCGAATCAAAAACGTGAGCGGACTAGTTCTTACCTGTGCCGAACTGAGAAAGAGCTGTATCACTGCAAGCTGTTTGTGCGCATGTGTGCCCTGGAGGACAGTTATTTAACTAGAATGAGGCTAAAACAGGGCGCGATTGCGCATGTGCACAAGGGCAGTGTCTGAGTGCATGCATAGCGCTGGGGCGTCAGTCCTCGGGCAAACCAACGTCAATAGTGCATGAACTAAGTATTTAGGTACAATAAATACTGGTTGTAGAGAACAACAGGCATAGTCATGTATGACAGCATTTTGTATGTGAGTTGGTCGGAAAGTCAGGGCTGTACACTGTTTGAAATGAACATGAGCTAGTGTTTTGTCATAATAGTTAACACAAACGTAATCTCATCTGGAGACCTTAGGATAAACAATTCTGGTAATTCAGAAAAAAAGGGGGGGAACCCAATGATGACTTTGTTGTAAAACATCCAAAACATTAAATGTACAAAGAGGTATGCGAGAGTCATCAATATAATTATACCAAGAAGGAATATGTACTTGGTGCAGCTGCAATGACATAGTTGCAAAGCATCTGAGCATGAAAAAACATGAAAAATCATGAAAAAACACAGGCGGGGTAAGAGAGAATAATCAATGTAACAATACAAATGATTGGTGTGGTTGCAATAATGGTACATGTCTAAAGGACCGATTGCGATGTTTTGGAAACAAACGGTGCAGACTTAGTGGTTACAGGAAAAAGTATTGCAACAGATTTTACATTCGGCTGAGTTTATCGCATTGATGTGGGAACCCTGAGCTATTTGTTGAAGAAAAGGTTCCATTCAATGGAAATATTCAAGCCTTGTCTGACAGAGTCAAGGCGGTAAATCCATTTCTGCTCGAGTTTACAAAGGGCAAGGTCTCTATTACCCCCACGGAAGGGGTTGCCCACTGTTTGAGTATTGTCCAGAAGATATCGTTGTGGGTATGTTTCATGGCTTTGAAGTGTGCCACTAGAGGTTTGTCTTCTACTTGGTTGCGTACACATGACCGATGTTCACAAATGCGTTGTCTGATTTCTCTCTTGTATTTGCCTACGTAGAGGAGGTCGCAAGGGCATTTGATGATGTAGACGGACCATTTGGTTTTGCAATTGGTGAAGAAATTTAGGGTCCACAAGTTTCCTTTCAAATCGATAGTCTTGAGGTTCGTCGTCAGTGTGCAGACGGAGCAATTGCCACACTTGAAATGGCCTTTTACTGGCGGCAGGTTCCATAGAGTGGCTTGTGTGCTGATCGAGACTTCCACCTCCGTGTACGTGTGTACGAGGTGATCTTTTAGGTTGCGGCTGCGTTTGAACGCAAATCTAGGTTTCTCTGGTGCGAAAGAGTCAGTGTAGAGCTTGTCCCAGTGTTTAAGGACCACTTTTTTGATTGAATTACTTAATAGAGTGAAAGTCGTGACGCCGGTCATTTTGGTGTTAGACTGTTCTCTTTTAGTTGTGGTAAGACAGGAGTCTCGATTGGTGTGTTTTACTCGTTTCCTGGCTTGACGGACGATGTGGCTGGGGTACCCTCGTTCTTTTAGGTGGGTTGCGAGTTCTTTGCTTTTAGATTCATATTCGACCAGTGTAGAACAATTCCGCCTAATCCGCAGAAACTGGCCATACGGAAGGTTCATCCTGAGGCTTGATGGATGGAAACTGGAGTACTCGAGTAGAGTGTTTTTGGATGTCGGTTTGCAATATAAGGTGGTACTCAGTGAGTTATTTTGATTTTTGCAGATTTCAAGGTATAGGAAAGGTATTCTGTCTTTGTTGAGGTCTATCGTGAATTTAATGCAGTTGTTCTGTGAGTTCAACCATTGTAGGAACAGGTGAAGATTCTCTTCGGTCCCTTTCCAGACCATGAATACGTCGTCAA
This sequence comes from Ambystoma mexicanum, assembly GCF_040938575.1. Taxonomy (NCBI): domain Eukaryota; kingdom Metazoa; phylum Chordata; class Amphibia; order Caudata; family Ambystomatidae; genus Ambystoma; species Ambystoma mexicanum. The sequence goes on along the minus strand of NC_090935.1, from coordinate 1,541,675,695 downwards.
TATATCGTAACCAGCAAACGATCGAGTTTTTGAAAATATTATGTTCATTGTAGATAGAATTCTTTTCGAAGGCGTCCATGAACAAGTTAGCTACATCTGGTGCAAAAGTAGCCCCCATACTGGTCCTGTGACACTGCTGGTAAAAAGTCTGTTTAAAGATGAAATAGTTCTTCATGAGGGCTATGCGGGTGCATTCAAGAAGGAATGCTGTAGGTGGTTCCGATGATGTTCTGTTGTCTAGGTAGGTTTTAAGTACTTGTAGACACTCCAGTTGTGGGAAGCTTGTATATAGTGAATCTACATCTAGCGTTACTAGTAGGTCTTCTGGTTCAGCTTGTATGGTGACTAGGTTGTTTATCATGGCCGTTGTATCCTGGATAGAGGATGGCATTTTGCAGATGAAAGGCCTTAGGAAGTGGTCTATGTAGATGGATAGTGGCTCAAGGACTGATCCAATGCCTGCCACGATAGGTCTTCCAGGTGGATTAAGTGGATTTTTGTGGATCTTAGGGAGCAGGTAGAAAGCAGGGATGATCGGGTGTTGGTTTACCAGTAATGCTTTCTCGTCGTCGTCTATCCACCCTTCATCATGTGCATGACCCATCAAACTCGTGATTTCCGACAGGATCCTGAACATAGGGTTAGAGGGTATCTGTCTGTAGAATTTGGTATTGGACAATTGTCTGGTGACTTCCATGTCATACAGGGTGTTGCTCCAGAGTACGATACCACCGCCCTTGTCTGCTGGTTTAATGAGAAAAGACTTGTTGTTTTCTAGAGATTTGAGTGCCAATCTTTGTGGTGTAGAAAGGTTGTTCTTGAAGTGGGTTTGTTTATCGAACATGTTACGTATTTCAAGGAGAATGCGATTTTCAAAAGATAAAATCTCTGGGCATATCATCGAGGAAAGTGGAGTGAAAGTTGACAGAGTTTTTAGGCCAGTGGATTTCGGTGTTTCTTGTTCTGGGCTATCTCTGAAAAAATAGCATAGACTAATTGTGCGGAAGAATTTGTGTATTTCGAACTCTGTGTTAAAACAATCAGCGCTGGGGCTCGGGATGAAACTGAGACCTTTGCTCAGGACTTCAATTTCATTCGTCGACAAAATGTGATCGCTAAGATTAAAAATGTGGATCACCATGTTTGTTGCGCTCGTGGGGTCCAATTCCGTGTGCGCATGGGGTGTTGGCCTTGGTAACGGGGTCTGCCGCGTTGTCCCCACCCTTGAAAACTTGAAGCCTGTGGTGGATTGCCTTGTCCACCGGTTGTAGAATCTGAGTCGCTGCTGTTAGAGCTGTTCGAAAATGTCACAAATTTCTTCCTCTCTTGTCTCCGGGGGTTTTGTCTATTGCTGGATGCATGTTGATTCAGTTGATTATAGAAACACGGGACTAAATAAGGGTATGTTCTTTCTTCCTTATAGTTCTTAATATCGTTTTGCAGTTTCCACAACTTTTTGTCGATTGTGAATTCCTGAAATTTCTTTATTTTCTCTTCGATTTTGTCCAGATGTGTTTTGATTTCCGGTATCAAAGAATCGTTCTTGATTTTGTCTTCGAGGGTTTTAAGTTCTTCACTTTGTGTCTTAGTTTCCTCATCGGCTGTCTCGATTACTAAAATGACCCAATCGCGGGAACATTTATTGCCAACTCCGCTGAATTTGGTCATGAAACAAGGATTATCTAGGAAGACACGAGGTATGTTTTTAACTTGTAGGCCTTCCGGAATTATGCCTGCTTTCAGGTATTCTAGCATAAATTGGCCATGTGATTCTGTGCGGGTGAGTTTCTTCTTTTTCTGTAATAGGATGTCTAGATCGTTTAATACCGGGTCTTTCACCTCAACCCTCTAGAGTCAGGCCCCCAAGAGGGTTCGGCCCATTTTTTCTTAAAATCCTCATCCATCCTCGGTTTCATTCTGCTAACGAACAGAGATCAGGCCACCAGCTAAAAAGGACATGGCAGTAGCCACAGAATCAACTGAACAAGCTTAAAAATTTTCCACAGTCAGGGTCTCTACCACCTCGGTCCTGTTCCCGGCGGACTACAGAGCGACAGTGCTCACATCTGGAGCTATACTAATTGGCAATGCCAACAGTTGCGCTTTTGTGTAGGCACTTGCAAGGCACATCGTAGTGGTATTAACTGCCCATTGATTGTAGCAGGTGCAAAACGGTAAAAATACCTGGGCATCTGATAGCAGTGCCTGGCAAATGTCTAATACGTCTAATACACAAGCCAAAACTGTTGGCTTTGCCAAAAATGGTTTTTAGCAGGACTTCAGTGAAGGAGATACAGAGTGCTTTTAAATCCAGTGTCGAAGCCAGACCGGATTAAGACATTTTTATTAAACCAGTAGCGGTTTACAACCCCAATAGAGTCATTAAGTATGCTTTGTAAAAACACTGGCAGCCACTTTGGCCTTGATTGATGGAATCGGGCACAGAAATGGCATAAGGACTGCGTGCCGAGAAGGACACAGCGCGAACCGGGGCGCAGAAAAAAACTTGCATGGCACACGCATTCATGTATTTCAAGAGGCATTACTAGCCGTTGTGCAAGTAATAACAAGCTGCGCGAGGAACTTCTCCACGCACACCAAAAAGTAAGTGAAAGGACCAACACAGCGCAAGCCTCCCCATCCAGCATCCCAGCGAAATAGCGTGACAACACCTCACATTCCCACCCCACCCCACAGAAAATGCGCGCCCTCACTCACAAGCCCAGCCCGTACCCCAGCAAAATCACACGACAACACCTCGCAATCCCAGGCCGCACCCCAGATAAAAAGCGTGCCCTCCCACGCAAGCCCACACTGAGCCCCCTCAAAATAGCGTGACAACACCTTGTAATCCTCGGCCACACCCCAGATAAAACACATGACCTCCCACGCAAGCCCAGGCTGTAACCCAGCGAAATCGTATGACAACACCTCACAATCCCAGGCCACACTCCAGATAAAACACGTGCCTTCCCATGCAACCCCAGGCCACACCCCAGCGGAATTGCGCGACAACACCTTGGAATCACAGGCCGCACCCCAGAGAAAATGCGTGCACTCCCACGCAAGGCCAGGCCATACCCCAGCAAAATTGCATGCCCCCTCGTAAGTGTAGGCTACACCCGTTACAAAAACATTAGTTCCCCCCTACACCCTCGGCACCCACCCTGTCCACATACCCCCCTACTGTACATGAACCACTGTAATACACACACCATCCCCCAGGCACCCTCCCCTGTGACACCCCCTGCAGGCAGCCCCCAGCAGAAGGGACACCACCCACCAGCACCCCTCACCTGTGACACCCCTGCAGGCAGCCCCCGCCAGAAGGCACACCACCTCACAATCCCCCTCACCTGTGACACCCCCTGCAGGCAACCCCCTCCAGAAGGGACACCACCCACAGGCAGCCCCCTCCAGACTGGACATCACCCCCTGCATCCCCACCTGTGACACCCCCTGCAGGCAGCCCCCTCCAGAAGGGACACTACCCCCAGCACCCCTCCCCTGTGGTACCCCTTGCAGGCAGCCCCCTCCCCTGTGGTACCCCTTGCAGGCAACCCCCTCCAAAAGGGACTACACCGACAGGCAGCCCCCTCCAGAAGGGAAACCACCCCCCCAGCATCACTCACCTGTGACACCCCCTGCAGGCAGCCCCTCCAGACTGGACACCACCCCCCCAGCACCCCTGATAGTGATTGCTAAAACTGGTTCCTGCTGGTCATGCCACAATGCCATGGCATCACAGCACAGTGACCGAATGTGTGCCCACAACTGAAGCAAACATACCCAAACGTTGTGCAAGATCCACAAACAATGGACAGGCATGACACAGCCTGAGCATGGGTAAGCTCGGTGGCAAAAAACCTGTTAGGGAAATATCACATGACCGGTCCATGCATGGGTGATGGTAGGGCAGTCAGAGAGAGCATGACTCACAGAGACTGGTGAATTGTGCAGCCACTGTGGAATATCAAAAATGTGCCACTGCTGCATTCCAGTGGTAGAGGTTGACCAACACCTGAGAGAAGGCATTGTGTAATACCACATGCTGCTGAAGGTGTATGTACGACATGTGTGTTACGCATCAAGAACAAAGTCATGTGCTATGATGGTGACCATGGAGCACTTCCACAGTCAGCCCACCTCCCTCCACCCCAACCACAGTGAAAACAAACACAGAGCGATGCAGCACAGGTCAAAGGAATTACAATTAGACAGTGCACACCCATCCGTCTAGTTCACACACCACCATCTGCCAGGCACATGTGCATCCTGCCATCGCAAACCATTCCAGCAACAACAATACACAAGCATGTACCAACCAGACACATGACTTCCAATTGCACTGTCTCAAAATAGAACTAGCAAACAGGCCGACACCCATATGAACAGCAAGACACAAGTAATTGAACAAACAAAAAGATATATTATCAATAAATATGTACATCATACATTTACAACTAAAAGGTGTCCATGTAAAATTCTGAACAAAACATAATCCTTATGCCTTAATAACTATATACAGTAAAAAAGGGGGAGTGTCTGAAAAGTCTGGTGAAAATCAAAAAAAAGAAAAAGAAACCTACACCTAAATATCTATATACACAGGCAGCGGGATAGTCTGTCTCCTCATCACCAATGTTGCTCAGTCTCTCCACCAGGGCATCGTCCAGCCCTACGTCCACTACCACCACTCGAGCATCTGTTTTTTCCTGGAGGGCTTGCAGGTCCTCCTATATATGTCTCTCTATCTCCTCCGCCTCCCTGCAAGTTGCCTCCAGGATGGCAGTCCGCCTCCTTGCCCGACGCAGTGCTACGTCTGCCCTGGCCATCAGAACATTAGCCTCCCGAGCCCGCTGCCTCTCTGCCCCTATTTGCTGCCCATAGCACCTGGGCACGGAAGACATCCTCTGTCTGAGCTCCACACTTGCCTCCTGCATCACACTGTGCACCTGTCCCCTTGGTACGGTTGTCCCTGAGAAATGTAGCCTCCTCCTTAAAGCCTGCTGCTGCCACAGTGCCCGGTGCCTGCTCAGTGTGTATGCCCTCCGGGCTGATGATAATACCCGGGGGCGAATGGCCCATGCACTGCTTCTGGGTGCCTGCTGTCCCTCCATTGATGTTGACCCTGTTGCACAGGTGTAGATAGGGTAGGGCCTGAGCGGACAAGGCCCACCCAAAATCTGTAAATGGCCACTCAGCAGCGCTCTGAGGGCCTTCACAGATGTTAATGTCACTTCGGTGGGCCCAACTACATTAGCTTCAGGCCCCACTTGTTAGACAATCCTGGTTATGCCTCTGCACTGTTGGTGCCTGGCTAGGCACGGTGACCACCTCAGCTGATTGCCCTTCAACTCCCAACTCAGGCAGGGATGTTGGCTCCGCCAGACTGGGGAATATGGGTAGGATTGGTGCACACTGGGCCCTGGTGGTATCTGGGCCAGAATGCGCCCTGCAGGATGACTGGTGCACAGAGGAGGAAAACTAGGAAGGGGCTGTATTACTAAATAGCCCACGCAGCACAAACTGGACCAGGATTGTTGCCAGCCAGCCGAGGAGACGCATACCTCATCATGATGACATGCAAGCAGTCTAAGTGCAGCCTGCACCTCATCACGTATGATGGCTGTACACCTCACCACCCTAGCCTGCTGGGGTATCCATAGTCCTGAATGGCAACAGCCGATGGCATTGGGGTGTCGGTCTGTGTGTACACATCCAACACCAGGGGCTGGACCTGGGTGGAGGCATTCCGGCCGGCTCATACAGCTGCATCCGCTGGCCTAGGGCCAAGATTTTGCACAGGCACCTCCATGATGGCCTGCACATCCTCATGACCCAGGAACAGGACTGCAGTGCTCACGGCCAACTCGACACCCCCACCTCACCCCATGGGCTGTGCTTCTACGACCAACCTGGATGACCCTGGGGCATCTTCTGCAATAGAAGGCCCCTGTGCTGCACCACCTGTTCCCCCCCGCTGCTGAGGAGTCCACTCCCACCTTCGCCCTCTTGGACTTACCCCCAGCAGCATTGCCTGATGATACCAGCGCGGTCCCAGCCACCTCGCTCCCCAAAGATGTGCTCATGGGCCTCCACAGCACTGCTTCCGCCTTCTTGTTCCAATGCAACTGTGGAAAAGGAGACACAGAACACAAACATCAATGTACTGCACCAATGTGTGCGTGGCAATACAAACATTCACATGAAGTTCACTAGTCAAGGGAATAACCATCATCCTACACCACCACACACACGGACATGCAATCCCCATACATGCACATACATGCATGTCCATCCCTCCAGACATTCACATCAGGCTACGTGGCACTCTCATGAACAATAAATTGCATATGCTACACACACACACATGCATCATGTGCTCATACACATGTCATGCACACACATCAGCAGAGAGTCAACAAGCATTATGATGAGCGATCACATCCGGGTCCCGTTAACTGTAATCCCGTGACATGACTACGCCAGACATCAAAATGGATGTGTTGCATCCAGACATGAGTGATGGCCAGTCACACATTCCCATCTTAGCCACTTACACATGAACACCATGTATGCACATGACGTGGCCAACACTACCTCAACTGTCACACTTGTCACACGGCACGTCTCAGACAAAAGTAACAAAACACGTGCATGGTCTGAAAGGCAGCAGTACAACACACAATGCAACTGATATCTCATTCAGATCACATATGGTCCAATGCACACATGGAGAGCAATGTCTTGGGCATGCATGCAGACATCCGTGATAGAGGCATGCTTGTTTAAAGCCTAAGGTGCTCTCTCCCAACATGCACTGTGGAGCATAGCAACACATGAATACTCACCAGACGACTACAGATGTTGGCACAACTCGCAGTCCTAGGTGTGGAGCGCTGGGTAAAACCTCTCCAGGACCCGCATGTTGGTGATATTCAGCCGTCACCTGCCTGCACAGTGCACCTCTGCGGTGACACTGGCCTGGATGAAGTGCAGGGCCTTGCTCTGGGTCCTGGATTTAAAGCCCTTGCAGCGCTTATCCACAGTCTTGAAGGTCTGGGATGCCACCCCCTCTGCATTGATGGTATCTATTATCCCGTCCCAGATAAGCTGAAGTCCTTCCTTGCTGCGTTGCATTGCTGTGTTGAAGATGGCATCAACATTCTCCAGAAACTTCTCCACCAGGATATCAACTTCCCTGCCATGGGGCGGCCACTCTGGTCAGAAGATGATAGTGCTGACCTGGCAACTTCCGCGCAGTTGTGAGTGGGCAAGGTCATCCCGGAGATGGGCTATGGAGCGGGGGTGATGGTATGGCAAGGTGGGAGTCCGGTGAATCAGCTGATGCAGTCACAGAGGCAAGGACGGAGCACTGGCAATGACTGGACAGCAGGCACTCAAAATGCAGGGCAGGCGGTCAGCAGGCACACACACACTGGGCAGGCATCAGCAGATGGCTCCATAGGAGGCAGCTCAGGGCAGTAGGAGGCAGGTTTAAAGGCTCGTAGGCAGCAGCGTGGGTCTTCCGTATCTAATACGTGGGCAGCCGGAAACAGAGTGACGGGTTCTTTGCGCATTCGAAATTCAGCATGGACACGTGAAATCCAAGGAAAGGCCCTCAGCATTCAGTATGCCAGAATCGGGTAGAAGCAAATCCGACCATGCATGCGATTGGGAGTAGACAGACGAGTGGATTACTGAGATTTTTGGGGTGTCACGCATTTCGTTCACTTCTGGGACCATACAAACTTCTTATTTTGGTGGGGGATTTTCCTTGGTGCAAGCGCGGGTCTACTTTTGTTTTTTCAGAGGCTAACGGTGAGTCGCGTGTGCTTTTTTCATACTCTGGGTGCCCCTTTGTATCGCGTACCTCCATTCTTAACTATTCAGTAGCTTTCCGGGTTTCGCATACACATTTTCTGTGTTGCTGGGTGCCACTGCATATCATGTAATGCTTTTTCTTTTTACACAAGCTATCGAGGTCTTGCCTACGCAATTTGTGTATTTTTTTGGGGTGCCTGTGCGTTACGCATCCCATATTTATTTGTCACCTGGGGTACATTTGAGCCTTGCTGGACCACAGAAGCATGTTTTCTATCACGTACACTGCCCCCTCACTCGAATTGCCCAGGACAATTGGTTGGTGTGCCTTCCATTGTACCAATACACCTGTAACATGAGTGGAAAGGGACCAAGAGGGAAAGGTGGCCAGGGTCAGGGATGTGCGGTGAAAGCTACTGCCCCACCTGAAGGGTTCATTGACATGAAGTGGAAGCTGCTATCCCCGCCAAGGGTTCAGGGACATGCAGTGGAAGCTGCTGTCCATGTCCAGAAGGGTAAGAGATATGCAGTGGAAGCCGCTGTCCCTGCCAAGCGTTCAGAGACTTGCAGTGGAAGCTGCTGTCCGTGGCCAGAAGGGTAAGGGACGTGCAGTGAAAGTTGCTGTCCCTGTCCAGAAGAGTAAGTGACATGCAGTGAAAGCTCCTGTCCCTGTCCAGAAGGGTAAGGGACATGCAGTGAAAGCTGCTGTCCAGCATCACAGGGTGATGCCATGCCCTGGGCCACTAGTGGCCCATCATCTGGGGCCCTGATTGGGCCCAGCCACACAGGGTCAACACCAGATGCCAAGAAGGCAAAGCCTGCACAGCAGGAAAAGGCTCAACCCCATGGTACGGCACAGAAAACCGGCACATTGAGGAAGAGGAACTTCAATGATGCAATGATGCAGAAATCCAGATCCTCATGGACTACATGACTACATGACCGATCACCACCATGACATGTGCCTGCAACCAGGGACCACACATACACCTGCTCAGCATATGGTGCATTGGCAGCATGTCACGGGTGACATAAAAGCCTTAAGTCATGAGAAGTGCACTGCTTCTCAGGTATTAAAGCAGTGGAATGACTTCAACCGTCGCACCAAGTCCAAGCTGGGTGCCAACCTCGCCTCTGCTCTGGCAACTGGAGGGAGGTCATTAGAGGAGGAGAAGCTCACCCCGCGTGAACAGGCTATGAGCCAATTCATTCACATGGATCAGGTGCAAGGCGTGGGAGGCTTGGCAGATTACGAGGGCACGTCCGGTGAGTAACCAAGATAGTGCATCATGAATACGTGTAGGTAAACGAAACACAGATGTATGATTGTGTTGTGCTTCTGTCTGCATTTGAATGACTGCCCTGGCTGAACCATGTCATGGTGTACTGACTCATGTCCAGTTTACTGTAGAGTGGATACAACCCATGTGTCATAGATCCGTTGCACATGGCATTGTTTGTTTGTTTTATTATTGTGCGCGCCGGACCCAGAGGTATCAGGGCACAGGTGAAAAGAAAGCTTACAGCTTAGTTACAGATGTTACAGAACAGGTAAAAACAGTTTCCTCAACTTTACATTGTGGACAACATTACATAATTAATAGAATTTACATATTGGCAGATCTAAATCAAATACAAATACATTGCATGCAGGTAGGTTAGTGCAAGAGAGTTGTATGGGTTTACATATCCTTCTCTGTGAGCCATTTGATAGTGTTCTTTCTGAATTTGATAAATGTTTGGTCGGATCTAAGTGTGTGTGGTAAGGAGTTCCACAATGGTGCTGCTCTGACTGGGAAACTGGATCCTCCAATGGTTGACAGTTTAAATCTTGGCACTTGAAGACAATTTGGGTTAGCTGTTCTCAGTGGTCTGATGGAATTTTTTCTGATAAATCGTTCTGTTAGATAGCGGGGGGCTTTTTTGTTAAGGCATTTGTTGATGAGGGAGGCCGATTTGAGATTAATGTTTTCTTGAGTGGAAAGCCATTTGTGTTTCCTTCTTTTATCAGAAATGTGTACTCTTCTTGGTATGCCTAGGGCGGCCCTGAGAGCATTGTTTTGGAGAACTTGGATTCTGTTGATGGTTTGTTTGTTTGCCCCTATGTAGAGAGCATTACAATAATCAAGCTTTGATAGTATAAGGGCTCTTGATAGGATTAGGCAGCTGTCAGCTGACAGGAATTGTTTCCCGGCTCGTATTAATTTACATGTGTAGGCCGTAGAAGAGGCCAGTAAGTTTACCTGTTTGGTAAGGGATAAGGTTGAGTCTAGGTAAAAACCTAGGGTTTTTACTTCTCTGGCGATCTTGATGGTGTTCCCATCAATGATGAATGCTGAGTAGTTGTGGCTAAGTTTTGAGATACGAGCTGCGGTGCCCAGGATGATGAGCTCTGTTTTGTCATCGTTCAGACACAGTCCATGGTTGGCCATCCATGCCTGAACAATGCTATAGACTCTGTTCACCATCGCCAGATCTTCTTCATGATCCCCAGTAAGTGGTAGGAGAATCTGGGTATCGTCTGCATAGTTGGTGTAGGTGATACCCAGATTGTCCAGATCGTCAAAGAGTGACTTGGTGAAGATGTTGTAGAGTGTTGGCGAGACACATGATCCCTGGGGCACTCCACAGGTAATAGGTATCAGATCTGCTGCGGCCGATGTGACAGTAGTCATCCCCCAGCAGCATATACAAACAACATTTTTAACATGCTGCCACTACGTGCCTTTTAGTTAGTTACAACAGTGATGTCAGTGACTCTGTTCTGCCAGACAAGTGCTTGAGTCAGAAGCACGAGTTACACTTCATGCACTGCATGGTGTTGATTGTCCATTCACACATGTACGTAGGTGGTTCCATGTTACAATTGACTTCCAAGTAGACTACCAACAGGCCTCACAGCGTGCCATGAGTGACATTGCTTTTCCCCACAATGTACACATTCCCGCTGCAGCTATGGAAATCACCCTGGTGTAAAATTGTTGTGAGATTTCATCCCTGTTACCTTCACACACTCAGCATACACTCCATGGGTCCATGCCCTTGTCCCTCTTGCGTTTCACTGTCCCTTCTTCCTATCTCCAAGTGCATGTAATTATTCTCTCCACATCACACACCTTGTCTAGGTGTTACTCTTACAGTCACACTTCAACTGGGACTCCACACTCAGGCCATGTCCACATTGTGTGCACTCCCTGAGCCGGTTCAACACTGGTGTGGCATGTGATTGATGTCCACATGCCCAGGCCCATTTAGCATGTATTTGTCAATAGTTTGCTGTGCCATGGGTTATAACGTGCTTTCAGAGAAGCATGTCTGTTGGCTATGTGTCCACTGGCTACATGGCAGGAACATGGAATGGTGTTGCAAGTCTGCATATGCCATGATCAGATGCCTTCTTGTACATAGTGTGTGTATGTGATCTCTCCTGGTGGCATGTTGCATGACAGCAATGTCATACAGATGTTTACTGTTGACACAATTCCCATGAATACTCATATCTTTATATATCCTTGTGCGGGTGATGAGGCACCAGATGCAGAGGAGGAGGAAGAGGAGGAAAAATAGTCTGTGCCAGTCCAGACCACCAGTGGAGGACGTGGTATGGAAAGCCAGGAGAATCCACTGGTGCTTCAGACCATCCTGGGAACGTCTAGCTATGATACTGACTCTTATGAATCCAGTAGCGCTGGTGCTGAACCGGATGTGCAATCCTCAATGCTGTTGGAGGTGAGTGCACCAAGTGTTGCAGCTGTTGCGGCCCGTGAGTCTGCAGGGGGGCAGGTGCCTTCACAAGTCCAGTCAGTGGTGTTACGGCCATCTGTGGTGGTTATGGCAGCTAGGCCACGCTCCCATGTATTGGGTTCTGGTCCTGGGCCAGATGTCCAAGGGAGGGATGCAGTCCTGCAGCCAGAGACAGTGGCATCACAGCAAGGGCCATGCTCCCTTGGGTCAGGCAGGTGTGGGCCCCGCACACATGGGGGACTTATGCAGGCTGGGCAGCAGTGTGGGAGCAGTCGATGTTGCGTGCCCTACAACAACAGGATGGTGCCTATGATAGTTTGGCTGTGGGCATGGATAGGGTGGCCATTTCCATGATCCCACGAGCAACACAGGTGGAGCACCGGCTGCAGGAAATGCGGTCCACATACCACTCACACAGGCTCTACATGGAGGCCAACATCAGGAGCTGACGGGCCGATCTGAGGTCTCTGCAATCATCCCTGCTTGCAGATGGTCAGGCACACAGGGAAGCCCTGAGGCAAGAGTTATTGGTCCACAGAGCAGCAATCCAAGAGGAAGAGGCAGCCCACAGGAGACTGCTCCAACAGGAGATGCAACAATTGAGGCAGACCATCTCGGAGGAACTATGTGTATCCCATGAGGTTGTGCATGATGGCCTCCTATGCCTCATTGTGCTGGTGCATTCATCAGTGTCATGCATGACCACTGCCACTGAGGAACAGGCAATGGCACTGCAGGGTGAGCCTCCTGCACCACTACCACCATCTGATTCAACCCAGAATGGTTGTGCCAGCAGAGACATGCCTCCTGGTCCACCATAGCTGTGCGTTCCATGTGCCCATGGAGGGAATTGTTTTTTTTCCAACACCCACCCATGTGGAAGTTGACATGCACCATGCCCCTCCCTCTCCTGGGTATATCCCCCAGGTCCATGATGGACATTTTTGAATTTTACATTTTTTGTTTGTTTTATTCTTGTACACCCCAGGCCTGGATGTTGGCATTGTATATTTTGATTTGCCCTTTCCTGGTTTATGTTTGTTTACATGTTTTCCTTTATTTTCCTTGAGGTCTGCCATTAACATTTCAAGGCCAAGACGTGTGCAGTGGTGTACATGCAGGCATGCATAGTGACATCAACTTGCATGTTTGCATGGTGGTGCTCAGGATGGCATGTGCAGGTAATTATGCAGTTGGTGTTCCGTTGCACTTGTGTTTTGTGTCAATGGTACTTCACAATTGCTGTTTTAATGTCTTCTCCCATGCTGTTTCAGTAATCAGTGATCTGGCGGTGACTGCTGTCCTGGGGGAGACACACTGCACCCTTTGACGTCCATGCTCCCCATGCGCTCCACCAGGCACTGTTCTTCCTGTACCTGATTAGGCGACACAGTTCTGGGTGAAGGTGATGCGGGATTGACACCATGACGGCACAGTCAGCGGGTAAGCTTGAGCACTGTCTTGGATGTTGAGCATGCGTCATTGGTGTGCATGTTTGCTGCATGTCTTGCTTATCTTATATGTGCTTTGCATGCTGACATGCCGATATGGTAATTTAAGTGGAGCTCATTTCACTGTGTTACCTACCTATGTTTATTTCTCTATGGCCGCACCTACTGTGCTGTACAGCATGCCATTGTCCATCTGAAATCCAGGAAGTGTTTTCCTTGATCTGGCATTACCTTGGTATTCCCCCTCTGTGTCACTCTCTCTCCCTCGCTCTATTGTGGTACACTGTACTCTTGGAATGATCATAATCTATTTCCATTCACCCTGTGGCACCCTGCGTTGCTCCTGCAGCGGGTGGTGTCTGCATATTTTCTGTATAAAATCATGTGTTGTGATGTATGTGCAGGTTGTTTCAGCTGTTACTATGAATAGTATTCAATTTAGGGGAATCGTCTCCCGATGGTGTGCATCGTATGCAATGCAGGTGGGTTCCCTGGACAGGTACGTGAATGGCATTTGCTGACACTTGTGTGGTGTTTGCATAGGAGTGTGGCACTGTGTGTGTTCACTTTGGATTGACTTAGCTTGTGGTCCAACACTACTTCTTAAGGGGGGCATGTTTCACAGGGGGTGCTTCTGATGATGGGTATTGCCATGTTCTTCAGATGGATTGCTGGCGCCACTGTTCACTGATTATAAAAAGTGTGCATACTAACTGTGTAGGGCTTTCATGGTTGTTTGGAAGTGGGTAGCATGGTCAACTGTTTGTGGTCTGTGACAGGTGCTAATGGTTGGGCTGATGTGTGACTCATGGCACTTTTATCATGTGTAATGAGTGACACTATGGATCCTTAGCAGGGTTTGTGGGATTATGGCTGTATGTCACATTTGGCCTGTCTTGATTAAGGATCAACTATTACGGTGTACAGCACCAGTTTAAAGCCACAAACATGTTAGTATGTATGAATTTATGTGGGATGATATGTTGTGTACCAGCACATTGGGGTTAGTGGTGTTTGTGCGTTCTCATTAATTTCCCATGCATGCTGCACCATGGTGTTTGCAGCTTCTAGTGCAATGCGGCTGGGTGCATGGTACTGCTGCGTTTGATTGAATGCAGTATTTGGCCATTTGTATGCTGTGACAATGAAGTCTGCATTGACCATGGTCTGGTGGTTAACAGTGTACTTTTAGCATGATTGTATCGTTGATTGATGTGTCACATTGCTTTGTGTTGTCTGCTTATGTCTTCCATAGCAGTTCACTCAGTGGGCAGCATTACATTGTGACAGCAGGCATGGTTCTGGTGGAAGTGCAAGAGGTGAGTATTTCAGTAATTGCCATCCCATGTAAATTTAAACCATCCAGAGCCACAGACACTGCTCTCCATAACACACATGAATAAATAGAAGCATTGACTCATTGTTCAACATATTCAGGTGCTATGCTGACAACACACTACTCTTCAGCAATGTTCCTACTGACACACTTGCACTCTCATTCCCCATGACTGCCTCTCAGCCATCCCGGCCTGCTGCACTGCAAATTACCTTGGCTTGTATGCCATTCACAAATTAGAGTATTCCTATAGGATCCCCTGCAGCCTACTTCTGGCATTGACTCTGTCCTTCCTCCATGGGCACACTGCCTGCCTCTCATCCCAAGCCAGGAATCTTGGATTCATGTTCAACTACGCCCTTTCCTTCATGCCTCATATTTGTGAGATTGTAAAGAAGTCTGACTTTCAGCTCTTAATGCTCAAAGTAACTGTACCCTTTCACACCTTCACACAGAGGTGCAATGTTACATGTGCTGTGGTACTCTCCAGGCTACACTACTGCAACATCCTACTCCTAAGCATTCCTTGATCTACCCTGCGACCTCTACAGCTTACCCAGATTAGGTCTGCAAGACTCATCATTTGACTCAGGCCCAGGGACCACATCTCTCCTACAAAATAATGCCTTCATGGTTTCACAGACTCAGCACGGATTACATTGTAATCCCTCTGTATCATCCACAGGGCTATCTGGGTCTGTGTACCGTCTTCAAAGCTTACTGATCAAATACTCCACTTCTATACTCCTGCATTCCTCTGGGAACTACTCCCTGCTTGTGAAGCACTTTGATATTGAAAGGGCTGTTTGTGGGTCCATTTCCTATGCGTGATGCCTTCTGTGTAATAGACTCACTCTCCCTCTGCGTCTTCAGCAGGAACTCCTTATGTTCCCAATAATCCTCAAGTCCTTTTGGTTCTCCACTTCCTTCTCTCACTCTCTTCTGTGCCATTGATACAATAGCATGCCTGATGTCCATGGCCATTATGTGTTCTTGGTGCCCTGACCCCCCCACATGTATCATGTAATGTACTGAGTATATACTGAACTTGCTCACGATCAGCATCACCATGTGAGTTAGCACTTCCGTTTGTGTATTATATTCTGGCCATTTCACCACAAGATGTTCTCCATGCACTAATCTGAACCTTTTACCGTACCACCCTAACCTGTACACTTGCACGTTGTGAACACTCAGAAGGCATTATGGGCTTTTCTCCCCTCCCAGTTATTGTCATGTTTCCTGGTAGCATTTATTGTATTATTGATCTCTGTTAGAAAATCATTGTCTACATTCACCTGTACCCAACCTGTTGCCCTGTGTGCACTTGGCAACTTTTGGGGTTATTGGATGAGTGCCTAAGCAATGAACAACACATGTGTTTATTGATAATGTGCTTCCGTTACTGTGTGGAGTGCATTGTCCGAATACTATGCAGGTGATGGTGGTAGTGGCCATGTAGTTATGGTTAAGTTGCTGTTTCCATAGGAAGAGCACTTTTTGGGTGGCTTGTAACTTCGCTCTCCCTGGATGGATCCTCACCAAACTTTGCAAAAAAAGTATTTGGGTCACTCTGAATTTTTGTGCAAAGTTTGGTGAGGATACGTCCAGGGGGGGCAAAGTTATAGGGGGGTCCCAAAACTTTTTTTTTCCCATAGACTGAATGGGAAAAATATTTTGCTCGCGCCTACAGCCCAAACCGCTGGACGGATTTCCACCAAATTTGGACCAGGAGCAGCGGCTTGGTCCCAAAAGCGTGCTTTTGCAAATTTGGTGAAAATCCGTCCAGTAGTTTTTTTTAAAATGACCAAAAAGTAGGTAAAAAAAAATGTGTGATATCTGTGTTCAGTTCGCGGACACACTTCCCTGTTCGCTCCGTGGACAGTGTCCTGATTGGCCAATCGTCTTGCGTGATGTTCGCGGACATGCAACGTGTTCGCTGATTGGACGGCGTGGAGCGTGAAGCGCGTCAGATTTTTCGGTAGCGCCCGCCATCTTGGATTCGCGGACGTCCGCGGACAGCATGGTGAAACTTTGTTCAAAATGTGTATTTTGTAGAGTGTGTTGGTGTGTAGGAGTGTTTGGGGCGGGTGGGAGTGTATGAGATAGGATGAAAGTTGTGTTTTTTATGTGTTAGACGTTCCTTTTGTGTTCGATTTGTTTGCGGACATCACGGGTGTTCTGAAATGTTCTAAATAAACTGACTAGGGGGTGTTCTAAGGACTCAATATGTGTCCGTTTTGTTCGCAAGCAAAGTGCAACTGTTCTAAGAACACTCGCGTTGTCCGGGGAGTGTTAGGGGGTGTCCTGAGGACGCTGTCCGTATTGTTCTCTGTCAAGTTGAATGTGTTCTAAGAACACCCGCTGTGTCCTGAAATGTTCGCAAATAAACAAAATAGGGGTGTTCTGAAGACGCTTCTAAGAACACTCGCGGTGTCCGGGGAGTGTTCGTAGGGGGTGTCCTGAGGACGCTGTCCGTATTGTTCTCTGTCAAGTTGAATGTGTCCTAAGAACACTCACGGTGTTCTGAAATGTTCGCAAATAAACAAAATGGGGGTGTTCTGAAGACGCTTTTAAGAACACTCGCGGTGTCCGGGGAGTGTTCGTAGGGGGTGTCCTGAGGACGGTGTCCGTATTGTTCTCTGTCAAGTTGAATGTGTACTAAGAACATTCGCGGTGTCCTGAAATGTTCGCAAATAAACAAGATGGTGGTGTTCTGAAGACGCTTCTAAGAACACTTGCGGTGTCCGGGGAGTGTTCGTAAGGGGTGTCCTGAGGACGCTGTCCGTATTGTTCTCTGTCAAGTTGAATGTGTCCTAAGAACACTTGCGGTGTCCTGAAATGTTCGCAAATAAACAAAATGGGGGTGTTCTGAAGACGCTTCTAAGAACACTCGCAGTGTCTGGGGAGAGTTCGTAGGGGGTGTCCTGAGGACGCTGTCCGTATTGTTCTCTGTCAAGTTGAATGTGTCCTAAGAACACTCGCGGTGTTCTGAAATGTTCGCAAATAAACAAAATGGGGGTGTTCTGAAGACGCTTCTAAGAACACTCGCGGTGTCCGGGGAGTGTTCGTAGGGGGTGTCCTGAGGACGCTGTCCGTATTGTTCCCTGTCAAGTTGAATGTGTCCTAAGAACACTTGCGGTGTCCTGAAATGTTCGCAAATAACCAAGCTGGTGGTGTTCTGAAGACGCTTCTAAGAACACTTGCGGTGTCCGGGGAGTGTTCGTAAGGGGTGTCCTGAGGACGCTGTCCGTATTGTTCTCTGTCAAGTTGAATGTGTCCTAAGAACACTCGCGGTTTCCTGAAATGTTCGCAAATAAACAAAATGGGGGTGTTCTGAAGACGCTGCTAAGAACACTCGCGGTGTCCAGGGAGTGTTCGTAGGGGGTGTCCTGAGGACGCTGCCCGTATTGTTCTCTGTCAAGTTGAATGTGTCCTAAGAACACTTGTGGTGTCCTGAAATGTTTGCAAATAAACAAGATCGTGGTGTTCTGAAGAAGCTTCTAAGAACACTCCCGGTGTCCTGGAATGTTCGTAGGGGGTGTCCTGAGGACACTGTCCGTATTGTTCTCTGTCAAGTTGAATGTGTTCTAAGAACACCCGCGGTGTCCTGAAATGTTCGCAAATAAACAAAATGGGGGTGTTCTGAAGATGTTTTTGAGAACACTCCCGGTGTCCTGAAATGTTCATAGGGGGTGTCCTGAGGACGCTGTCCGTATTGTTCTCTGTCAAGTTGAATGTGTTCTAAGAACACCCGCGGTGTCTTGAAATGTTCGCAAATAAACAAAATGGGGGTGTTCTGAAGACGCTTCTAAGAACACTCGCGGTGTCCGGGGAGTGTTCGTAGGGGGTGTCCTGAGGACGCTGTCCGTATTGTTCTCTGTCAAGTTGAATGTGTCTTAAGAACACTTGCGGTGTCCTGAAATGTTCGCAAATAAACAAAATGGGGGTGTTCTGAAGACGCTTCTAAGAACACTCGCGGTGTCCGGGGAGTGTTCGTAGGGGGTGTCCTGAGGACGCTGTCCGTATTGTTCTCTGTCAAGTTGAATGTGTCCTAAGAACACTCGCGGTGTTCTGAAATGTTCGCAAATAAACAAAATGGGGGTGTTCTGAAGACGCTTCTAAGAACACTCGCGGTGTCCGGGGAGTGTTCGTAGGGGGTGTCATGAGGACGCTGTCCGTATTGTTCTCTGTCAAGTTGAATGTGTCCTAAGAACACTCGCGGTGTCCTGAAATGTTCGCAAATAAACAAGCTGGTGGTGTTCTGAAGACGCTTCTAAGAACACTTGCGGTGTCCGGGGAGTGTTCGTAAGGGGTGTCCTGAGGACGCTGTCCGTATTGTTCTCTGTCAAGTTGAATGTGTCCTAAGAACACTCGCGGTGTCCTGAAATGTTCGCAAATAAACAAAATGGGGGTGTTCTGAAGACGCTGCTAAGAACACTCGCGGTGTCCAGGGAGTGTTCGTAGGGGGTGTCATGAGGACGCTGTCCGTATTGTTCTCTGTCAAGTTGAATGTGTCCTAAGAACACTTGCGGTGTCCTGAAATGTTTGCAAATAAACAAGATGGTGGTGTTCTGAAGACGCTTCTAAGAACACTCCCGGTGTCCTGGAATGTTCGTAGGGGGTGTCCTGAGGACGCTGTCCGTATTGTTCTCTGTCAAGTTGAATGTGTTCTAAGAACACCCGTGGTGTCCTGAAATGTTCGCAAATAAACAAAATGGGGGTGTTCTGAAGACGCTTCTAAGAACACTCGCGGTGTCCGGGGAGTGTTCGTAGGGGGTGTCCTGAGGACGCTGTCCGTATTGTTCTCTGTCAAGTTGAATGTGTCCTAAGAACACTCGTGGTGTCCTGAAATGTTCGCAAATAAACAAGATCGTGGTGTTCTGAAGAAGCTTCTAAGAACACTCCCGGTGTCCTGGAATGTTCGTAGGGGGTGTCCTGAGGACACTGTCCGTATTGTTCTCTGTCAAGTTGAATGTGTCCTAAGAACACTCACGGTGTCCTGAAATCTTCGCAAATAAACAAGATGGTGTTGTTCTGAAGACGCTTCTAAGAACACTCGCGGTGTCCGGGGAGTGTTCGTAGGGGGTGTCCTGAGGACGCTGTCCCTATTGTTCTCTGTCAAGTTGAATGTGTTCTAAGAACACCCGTGGTGTCCTGAAATGTTCGCAAATAAACAAAATGGGGGTGTTCTGAAGATGTTTTTGAGAACACTCCCGGTGTCCTGGAATGTTCGTAGGGGGTGTCCTTAGGACGCTGTCCGTATTGTTCGTTGTTAAGTTGAAAGTGTTCTAAGAACTATCGCGTTGTTCTGAAATGTTCGTAGGGGGTGTCCTGAAAACGGTGTCCGTATTGTTCGCTGGCAAGTTCAAAGTGTTCTAAGAACACTCACATTTTTCGCAGACATTAAAAGTTTCCCATACATCATAGTTGAAATGTTTGACCATGCACCCAAGACTCTATGCCCTGGCAACAACCACCGCAGCATATCACATTCATATTTGCTTATAACTTTGGGTGAAAAACAAATGTATAAGGAACAAAGGTATTAGATACTATGGATGTGATATGCTGCTATGGTTGTCCTTATTATTGTATACTTACTGTTTGGTCTAGTAATGGGAGTCCATGTTTTTCTTCTTCATTTCTGTGATAAAAGAAAATAGCATGTTAGTATTAGTATTTTGAATTGACTTATTACATTGTATAAGCAATATACTTTTATTTTTTTTCGACCCTCATATTTAGTAGAGTACAAATCAGAGTACTGTGCAATTTGCTCAGTTTCTGTATTTGTTGCTAAAATCATTGGGTCTGTGGGAGAAAAAAAAATCCATGTTGAATTAAAAAAAAAACCTTTTTCTGTTATGCTACACTTTATTTGTTTGTTTGTTTTCAGTGTTCACTTGTTGTTTCTGGCTAATGCTTTATACTTTGCATTGTTGTATTTTTTTTGGAGCAGTAACAGATTCTTCATTTGTTTTGATATTATAAAATTTTGGAGCAGTAAGATACCAATTGGTGTATTCTAACTGTCTATTTTTTTAATATATTTTAGTGGTTTTGATTTATCTATTTGGATATTGTTAAATTTTGGGACAGTTAGATACCAATTGGCGTATTCTAACTGTGTATTTTTTGGTCTAATTTAGTGGTATTCATTTATCTGATTAGTTGTTGTAGAATCTTTGAGCAGTTAGATAGCTTTTGGAGTATTCTAACAGTTTATATTTTTTTAACACAAATTTACTTAAAGGTTTAAATACAGTTTATTTATAAAATTTTGGTTTTAAGAACATCAAATAAGCATTTGTAAGATTTGCTGGTAATCTCTGCTTTAGAGTAATGGTACTATCATACATTCAAACCATCCACATTTCTTTTTTATATATGCAGTGTAGTGCCCTGAATTGGTTGTGGCTCCTGCGTGGTAGATTATGCCTATTGTTGTGAAGGTTTTCTTACCAAGTGATATTTGACCATGTGTGAATCCAGTCAGCTTGCAGTTGTTTTTGGTACCATCTGCATTGTAACGTAGAAGCATTAGTATTACGTATTTACTATGTGTTCGTATTACTAACGTGGAGCGATTATCTGAATTGCAGGTAGAGCATAATCTACCATGGTTTGCATTTTGTACAAGTTGCTGAAATGGAATGGATTCACAATTTGGTATTGATATATATATGAAGCGTTCATTGGGGATTTCTTCTTGTGTCACATTGTTGCAGAGAGTGCATGTATGTTTCCACATGTATGAAATCTGAAAGATTTCATTTATAGGTATGTTTTTGTTTTCCAGTACTTGTAGTAAGTACATTAGAAATTCTCGTGGATCTTCCTGTGAGTTTATGGTGAATTTCACCATTCCAGCACAGTAGTCCAATTGTCGTTTTATTCCAAAAACACTATCAGGCCGATTCATGGAATAATTAGCGCGGCGCAAGTGGGCAAAAGCGTGCGAATCGCAGTGGAATAGCGAAAATCGCAGTGCAAGTGCGAAAATCGCATGAAAAGCAGCGCACGTCGATTCATGGAAGTCTGTGCGCGAGAAAACCAGCGGATGTGCGATAAAAAGTGCGCCGCGCACGTTGGCGGACAGGCCATCTAACAGCGTGCGCCAGGTCACAGCGAAAATCGCACAGGCCACAGCGAAATTCGCACATAGCGCGGCGCACGCCACAAAAGTAGGCGGAACACGGGCGTAACACTCGGAATGGGGAACAACTTGCAAAAATGTGGGCGTCACGGGGGAAGTACAGGGCACAAGTGCGCGGAACGCCCACACGCTCGCCTACAACACGTATTCATGGAATAGAATAGGGCAAAAAAGCGCACGCTCAAACCAGCGCACAGGCACAAACACGACCGCCACAAGAAAGCAGGCGGTAGCGTCTCTGCGGCTGTAAGAAATGTGCGCCAACAAATAGCACCCATATACTGCCATGATGAATGTCCCATACTGTGGCCCTCCAGGACAAATGACGTGCAAAGGGGTACCCACAAACACGGACACGCTGACCAAAAATACGTGTGCGTGTATACCGGGGTGCGCGGGAAGTCTCACACGCGAATAGCCTGGGCGCGTGTATTACAGGGGTGCGCGGGAAGTTCCACACGCGAATAGCCTGGGCGCGTGTATTTCAGGGGTGCGCGGGAAGTTCCACACGCGAATAGCCTGGGCGCGTGTATTTCAGGGGTGCGCAGGAAGTTCCACACGCGAATAGCCTGGGCGCGTGAAATTCAGGGGTGCGTGGGAAGTCCCACACGCGAATAGCCTGGGCGCGTGAATTTCAGGGGTGCGCGGGAAGTCCCACACGCGAATAGCCTGGGTGCGTGTATATCAGGGGTGCGCGGGAAGTTCCACACGCGAATAGCCTGGGCGCGTGTATTTCAGGGGTGCGCGGGAAGTTCCACACGCGAATAGCCAGGGCGCGTGTATTTCAGGGGTGCGCGGGAAGTCCCACACGCGAATAGCCTGGGCGCGTGTATTTCAGGGGTGCGCGGGAAGTCCCACATGCGATTACAGCAGGGTACGTGTATTTCAGGGGTGCGCGGGAATTCCCACACGCGAATAGCCTGGGCGCGTGTATTTCAGGGGTGCGCGGGAAGTACCACACGCCATTCCATCAGGGTACGTGTATTTCAGGGGTGCGCGGGAATAATCACACGCGATTTGGCCTGGTACGTGTATTACAGGGGTGCGTGGGAAGTTACACACGCGATTAGGCTGGGTGGGTCCTCACAGGTGTTCCCTGTACACCCTCGACGGCCCCTGCAGGCAGCCCACAAAACAGGGGACTACCCTGCACACCTGCTCATGTCTCCCACCACCCCCACCCCCCCAGTCACCAGGGCAGCCTCCACCAGGCCCCCACTCATGTCTCCCACCACCCCCACCCCCCAGCAGTGCAGGGGCACCCTCCACCAGGCCCCCACTCATGTCTCCCACCACCCCCACCCCCCAGCAGTGCAGGGGCAGCCTCCACCAGGCCCCCACTCATGTCTCCCACTACCCCCACCCCCACCATCCAGGGGCAGCCTCCACCAGGCCCCCACTCATGTCTCCCACCACCCCCCCCCCACCATCCAGGGGCACCCTCCACCAGGCCCCCACTCATGTCTCCCACCAGCCCCACCCCCCCACCATCCAGGGGCACCCTCCACCAGGCCCCCACTCATGTCTCCCACCACCCCCACCCCCCAGCAGTGCAGGGGCACCCTCCACCAGGCCCCCACCCATGTCTCCCACCACCCCCACCCCCCAGCAGTGCAGGGGCACCCTCCACCAGGCCCCCACTCATGTCTCCCACCACCCCCACCCCCCACCATCCAGGGGCAGCCTCCACCAGGCCCCCACTCATGTCTCCCACCACCCCCCTGCCACCATGGGCACCCTCCACCAGGCCCCCACTCATGTCTCCCACCACCCCCACCCCCCACCATCCAGGGGCAGCCTCCACCAGGCCCCCACTCATGTCTCCCACCACCCCCACCCCCCTGCCACCATGGACACCCTCCACCAGGCCCCCACTCATGTCTCCCACCACCCCCACCCCCCTGCCACCATGGGCACCCTCCACCAGGCCCCCACTCATGTCCCCTATCACCCCCACCCCCCCAGTCACCAGGGGCACCCTCCACCAGGCCCCCACTCATGTCTCCCACCACCCCCACCCCCCTGCCACCATGGGCACCCTCCACCAGGCCCCCACTCATGTCTCCCACCACCCCCACCCCCCTGCCACCATGGGCACCCTCCACCAGGCCCCCACTCATGTCCCCTATCACCCCCACCCCCCCGCCATCCAGGGGCACCCTCCACCAGGCCCCCACTCATGTCTCCCACCACCCCCACCCCCCTGCCACCATGGGCACCCTCCACCAGGCCCCCACTCATGTCCCCTATCACCCCCACCCCCCCACCATCCAGGGGCACCCTCCACCAGGCCCCCACTCATGCCCCTATCACCCCCACCCCCCCACCATCCAGGGGCACCCTCCACCAGGCCCCCACTCATGTCTCCCACCACCCCCACCCCCCAGCAGTGCAGGGGCACCCTCCACCAGGCCCCCACCCATGTCCCCTATCACCCCCACCCCCCAGCCACCAGGGGCACCCTCCACCAGGCCCCCACTCATGTCCCCTATCACCCCCACCCCCCTGTAACCAGGGGCACCCTCCACCAGGCCCCCACTCATGTCTCCGACCACCCCCACCCCCCAGCCACCAGGGGCACCCTCCACCAGGCCCCCACTCATGTCCCCTATCACCCCCACCCCCCCACCATCCAGGGGCACCCTCCACCAGGCCCCCACTCATGTCTCCCACCACCCCCACCCCCCAGCAGTGCAGGGGCACCCTCCACCAGGCCCCCACCCATGTCCCCTATCACCCCCACCCCCCAGCCACCAGGGGCACCCTCCACCAGGCCCCCACTCATGTCCCCTATCACCCCCACCCCCCTGCCACCAGGGGCACCCTCCACCAGGCCCCCACTCATGTCCCCTATCACCCCCACCCCCCCACCATCCAGGGGCACCCTCCACCAGGCCCCCACTCATGTCTCCCACCA
This sequence comes from Ambystoma mexicanum, assembly GCF_040938575.1. Taxonomy (NCBI): domain Eukaryota; kingdom Metazoa; phylum Chordata; class Amphibia; order Caudata; family Ambystomatidae; genus Ambystoma; species Ambystoma mexicanum. Next base: position 1,541,651,261 of record NC_090935.1, on the reverse strand, counting down.
CCCCCACCCCCCAGCAGTGCAGGGGCACCCTCCACCAGGCCCCCACCCATGTCCCCTATCACCCCCACCCCCCAGCCACCAGGGGCACCCTCCACCAGGCCCCCACTCATGTCCCCTATCACCCCCACCCCCCTGCCACCAGGGGCACCCTCCACCAGGCCCCCACTCATGTCTCCCACCACCCCCACCCCCCAGCAGTGCAGGGGCACCCTCCACCAGGCCCCCACTCATGTCTCCCACCACCCCCACCCCCCACCATCCAGGGGCAGCCTCCACCAGGCCCCCACTCATGTCTCCAACCACCCCCACCCCCCTGCCACCATGGGCACCCTCCACCAGGCCCCCACTCATGTCTCCCACCACCCCCACCCCCTGCCACCATGGGCACCCTCCACCAGGCCCCCACTCATGTCCCCTATCACCCCCACCCCCCCAGCCACCAGGGGCACCCTCCACCAGGCCCCCACTCATGTCTCCCACCACCCCCACCCCCCCACCATCCAGGGGCACCCTCCACCAGGCCCCCACTCATGTCTCCCACCACCCCCACCCCCCTGCCACCATGGGCACCCTCCACCAGGCCCCCACTCATGTCCCCTATCACCCCCACCCCCCCGCCATCCAGGGGCACCCTCCACCAGGCCCCCACACATGTCTCCCACCACCCCCACCCCCCTGCCGCCATGGGCACCCTCCACCAGGCCCCCACTCATGTCCCCTATCACCCCCACCCCCCCACCATCCAGGGGCACCCTCCACCAGGCCCCCACTCATGTCCCCTATCACCCCCACCCCCCCACCATCCAGGGGCACCCTCCACCAGGCCCCCACTCATGTCTCCCACCACCCCCACCCCCCAGCAGTGCAGGGGCACCCTCCACCAGGCCCCCACCCATGTCCCCTATCACCCCCACCCCCCAGCCACCAGGGGCACCCTCCACCAGGCCCCCACTCATGTCCCCTATCACCCCCACCCCCCCACCATCCAGGGGCACCCTCCACCAGGCCCCCACTCATGTCTCCCACCGCCCCCACCCCCCACCATCCAGGGGCACCCTCCACCAGGCCCCCACTCATGTCTCCCACCACCCCCACCCCCCACCATCCAGGGGCAGCCTCCACCAGGCCCCCACTCATGTCTCCCACCACCCCCACCCCCCAGCAGTGCAGGGGCACCCTCCACCAGGCCCCCACCCATGTCCCCTATCACCCCCACCCCCCAGCCACCAGGGGCACCCTCCACCAGGCCCCCACTCATGTCCCCTATCACCCCCACCCCCCTGCCACCAGGGGCACCCTCCACCAGGCCCCCACTCATGTCTCCCACCACCCCCACCCCCCCACCATCCAGGGGCACCCTCCACCAGGCCCCCACTCATGTCTCCCACCACCCCCACCCCCCTGCCACCATGGGCACCCTCCACCAGGCCCCCACACATGTCCCCTACCACCCCCACCCCCCCACCATCCAGGGGCACCCTCCACCAGGCCCCCACTCATGTCTCCCACCACCCCCACCCCCCACCATCCAGGGGCAGCCTCCACCAGGCCCCCACTCATGTCTCCCACCACCCCCACCCCCCAGCAGTGCAGGGGCACCCTCCACCAGGCCCCCACTCATGTCTCCCACCACCCCCACCCCCCACCATCCAGGGGCAGCCTCCACCAGGCCCCCACTCATGTCTCCCACCACCCCCACCCCCCTGCCACCATGGGCACCCTCCACCAGGCCCCCACTCATGTCTCCCACCACCCCCACCCCCCTGCCACCATGGGCAGCCTCCACCAGGCCCCCACTCATGTCCCCTATCACCCCCACCCCCCCAGTCACCAGGGGCACCCTCCACCAGGCCCCCACTCATGTCTCCCACCACCCCCACCCCCCCAGCAGTGCAGGGGCACCCTCCACCAGGCCCCCACTCATGTCTCCCACCACCCCCACCCCCCTGCCACCATGGGCACCCTCCACCAGGCCCCCACTCATGTCCCCTATCACCCCCACCCCCCGCCATCCAGGGGCACCCTCCACCAGGCCCCCACTCATGTCTCCCACCACCCCCACCCCCCTGCCACCATGGGCACCCTCTACCAGGCCCCCACTCATGTCCCCAATCACCCCCACCCCCCCACCATCCAGGGGCACCCTCCACCAGGCCCCCACTCATGTCCCCTATCACCCCCACCCCCCCACCATCCAGGGGCACCCTCCACCAGGCCCCCACTCATGTCTCCCACCACCCCCACCCCCCAGCAGTGCAGGGGCACCCTCCACCAGGCCCCCACTCATGTCCCCTATCACCCCCACCCCCCTGCCACCATGGGCACCCTCCACCAGGCCCCCACACATGTCCCCCTGCCCCCAGGTCCTGACGATACTCAATCATGGCAGTAATGGGCAGCATACCCAGCACAAACACCCAGGCAAGGATTGCATCCACCCACAAAGTGAATGCAATTACATGATACAACCCCAATGGCAAGTATGTAAATGGACACATGCCCGACACACACACATACACAATGGCTGCAAGTGAATGTCAAAACCCATATCATGACATGTATGAAACCAATGAGAAAATAACACAAGTGAAAGTAAAAATAAAAAATGTATTAAAGATAAAAAATGACTAAACAAATCAAACATACAACTATGTGGATAAGCAAATTAATGGTCCATGTCCGAGAACAAAAGTGATAATCAAAAAAACAAAGGAATAAAAAAGAAAATGTCGTCCAAAGCAAAATAATGTAGCATGAAAAGAATGAAAAACCATTTCCTCATGGTGAACACAACAAGAAATGAAAATAAAGTATCTACAAAAAGCAAACTATATACAGGAATGTTCCAGGGTCCATGAGCCCAACACCCTAAATGAAACCTACTACTACCTAATGTAAAAAAATATATACATAAAAGTGGCCATTGTCCGAGCGGTCCAAAATAAAAAAAATAAATAAAGGAAACCTAACACTAACTAACTAAATAACTATATACAAAGGCAGCGGGCAAGTCCTGCGGCTCACTTGGTGATGTTGCTGGCCAGGGCATCATCGAACTCCATGTCGATGTCCTGGAGGCGGGACTCTGTCCTGGCCCCGAGGTCTCGCAGGGATGACCCCATGTTCAGCTCAAACTCCCTGCGAGCTTCCTCGAGGCACTCAGCCCGCCTCAATGCCCGACGCATGGAGAACTCCGCCCTGACCATGGCGAGCCGCTCCTCTTCCGCCCGCTGCCGCTCCGCACCTATCCGCTGGACCAACTCCTCCCACACGGAAGACACCACCATCCCAGGGTTGCCCTGCCCTCCGGCCGATGCGTGCCCCTCGGATCTTGA